>NC_068357.1:13937077-14214533 GCF_020536995.1 Dreissena polymorpha
TATGTTTATTTGTATCGCTTGATCAAGACTAGCCGAAAACCATTTGCCTGTAATCATGAATTGACTTTTAAAGCACACATGTACTGTAGCTCGAACGTCATTTCTATCCATGAAAACAAACTTTGGCTTGGGTTGCAATATCTTACAATGAGGTTTAAGTCAATTTTCTTTGAAACCACTCATAATATCCAGATGAAATGTTCACCACAATATTCTATCATATGATAGCTACAATTTTTGTCTCGCCTATATTGTTCTCACACGACCTCATTGTGTCAGATATCAATTTTGCAAAATTCGCTAAGAAGAAAACTTTTTCGTGTTAAGAGCATTTATCTTCATTTTGGTATGATTTTGTAGGAAATTCAATTCCACGCATTTTGATGTATTACACTTAAACGTCTGTCTAAACACACAAACAATACAGTGCAATAACGATTTCGTACTAAACGCATTTCTGTCTTTAACTTTAGATTTTTACAACGTCGTCTTTTATCCATGTAAACAAACGAAACAAGATGTTAAGTTACATCGGTTTAACTCAATTTGCTCGATAGCGTCTCTTGATATTTAGATGATTTTTTCACCACAGTATTGCATCATATGATAGCTACAATTTTTGTTTCGCCTATATTGTTCTCACACGACTCATTGTGTCAGATATTTTACTTTGCAAAACTCGCTAACAAGAAAACTTTTTTGCGTTAAGAGCATTCATCTTTAGTTTGGTATGATTCTGTTGGAAATTCAATTCCACGCATTTTGATGTATAACACTTAGCTATATATCATAACACAACAATAAAACAGTCCGATAACGATTTTGTCATAAACGCATTTCTGTCTTTAACTTTAGATTTTTTTTTCAACGTCATTGCATTTCTATGCATGTAAACAAGCGGGGAAAGAGTTTAAGTTGCATCGGTTTAACTCAATTTGCTCGAAAACGTCTCTTGATATTTAGATGATTTTTTCACCACAGTATTGCATCATATGATAGCTACAATTTTTGTTTCGCCTATATTGTTCTCACACGACTTATTGTATCAGATATTCAACTTTGCAAAATTCGCTAACAAGAAAACTTTTTTGTGTAATGAGCATTTATCGTTATTTTGGTACTAGCTTGTAGGAAATTCGATTCCACGCATTTTTATATATTACACTTTACCGTATGTTTAGACACAACAATAAAACAGTCCGATAACGATTTTGTCATAAACGCATTTCTGTCTTTAACTTTAGATTTTTACAACGTCGTCTTTATCCATGTAAACAAACGAAACAAGATGTTAAGTTACATCGGTTTAACTCAATTTGCTCGAAAACGTCTCATGATATCCTGATGAAATTTTCACCATAATATGTAATCCTATGATAGCTACAATTTTTGTCTCGCCTATATTGTTCTCACACGACTCATTGTGTCAGATATTCAATTTTGCAAAATTCGCTAACAAGAAAACTTTTTTGTGTAAAGAGCATTATCGTTATTTTGGTACTAGCTTGTAGGAAATTCGATTCCACGCATTTTGATGTATTCCACTTAATCGTATGTCTAAACACAACAAAAATACAGTTCGATAACGATTTCGTACTAAACGCATTTCTGTCTTTAACTTTACATTTTGACTCAACGTCGAAAACTCTCTGCGAATAGAACAGTGATTTCGTACAAAGTTTAACTTCGCGTTTCTTCCCAACCACTTGAGATAAAACCATGCGATTTGTATCATCTTGTTCAGTGAGATATTAGCTATAAATTACACGCTGATAAATTTTCCATAGCATTTATGCGTGTGTCTGAAAATCGCAGATGTTTGATTTGAAAACGAGTCGGTGAATAGAAAACTTTTTTGTACTCATTGATATTGGGGTGATTTGAACATCTGCTTGTACAGAATTTAATTCTGCGCATTTTGATACCACATACTCGATAGTGTGTTGAAAATTGGCTTCACTATAGACCGAAAACCATTTTGCTTAAAACACGCCTTTGACAAATTCTTCATTAAAACACAACGTCATCTCATTGAATCTGTTAAAGACTAGTGTACAGCGAAATGCGTTTTACAAAAAAGTTGAGGTCGTGTTTTCTCTTTAATCATTTAACCGATCTGCATAACATTTTCGCAATAACATGAAACACGATAATAGCAACAAGTTTTGTGGGGATCATTTTTTGTTAACATATTCGCATATAGAAGAAATTCTTAGCTTTTCGCATGAAAATCACTTCGCTTACAAGAAAAAAAATTCCCATTAAGACAAGTACATAGCAATTGATACCATTCGATAGGGAATTCTGTTCTGCACATTTTGATGTATGATACTCCACAATAGGTCTAATTACAAGAATACTGCTGAGAGAAAACGCATTCGTGCTTATAGAAATTTTGAACTTTAAAGTATCGAGTTAAACCGAACGTCGTTAGATAGCGAATAGTTGATAAAACTGTGTTTGTATCGAAGCGGTTTATTTTAACTGTCACAATAACGCGTGAACGCATTTCGATGAAATTTTCACAATCATAACCAGCAAATAAACAGGAACAATAAGAGTTTAAATATTTTGCAAGTTGATAAGTGGATATATGTCAAAATTTCTGTTTATTGGTAAAACTTGGGTTGATATGAAGAAAAGATTTTCATTTCGCAATATGATACAGTAATATTTGCATCATGCGATGGGGAATTTATTTCTGTGCATTTTGGTGTAACATACTTGATGTTTTTGTAAAACGCTGCAGTTATACGGGCAGAAAACCATATCACAACAAACACACATTTCGTGAATCGTAATTTTGACCCTTCGATGTCAGTGCAAATCGACGACGTCATTTCAATAAATCTCATCCACAGTACAGGGGGAGTTTACATATTATCGACGATAGCAAACTGAGTTTCTTTGCAACTGATTTAACACGAATATCTGTGAAACCCGATGTCCAAATTCAATAAAATTTTCACCAGATTAACTGAAATTTCGATGCGCTCATACTGATACTATTTGTTCATACAAAATCGAATGCGCGAGTTATGAAATTTTGATTTTAACGCAGATTTTATTGATATTTCAAATTTACGAGAACAATTGTACACATAACCATACTATTTGTATATGAGTGTGTAGGCGCCAGTGTGCTGAACATTTTGATATATGTGGTTGAATATTTGTTTACTATATCTTCGTTGTATTGGCACTAAACTCACAAAACAGAGTTGAAAAAATCACAACGCGATAGTCGCTCCTCAATAGAAATCATATCGAGCTGCTTTCGTCAGTCGAACGTCATGAAAACATTTGAGTTCTCGGAATTGAAAATAAATATTGAATTGTTCAGGCTATGTAGAAAACTAAATGGGTATACGGGAATATTTTGTGCTGATGTTAAATGTTCAGTAATAAATATTTTGATGGATTACTCACATATTTGATATGATCTAGGATTATTTCAGAATGATAGGTTAGTAAATCTATGTTTGACTAGATTTTTTTATATACTCGCCTTTTGTCGTTTTAACATTGACTCTAAAAATCTGCGTTGAGTACGCCTCATAACAAAATTTGAGACCTAAAGACCATGGATTTGCTTTAACTCGAAGGAAATACTGGATGGATTGTACGGACTCATGCTTATCAATTTGTATGCCCATTCAAGCTGTGAGTGTGAATATTTCGGCTTGTATGGTCATGAAAAAATATCATCACAAAGTCAATATTTGTAGGATTTTTGCATGGTAAGTATGATTTTTAGATTTGTCATCAAATACACATTCGATCGTAACTCAAATCATGAAGAATAAACATTTTCCATGTGCTTTTCTGTCATTCTTCGTTTGGTCGTTGAAGGGTTCGGACGTGTTTTTCGAAGCTCTCGACGTCGTGACCTAATTATAATTTGAACTGCGCGGGTAAAGAACGCTCATTTGCGGCTTGGACATTGACCAATACGGACGTGTTTTTAAAGCGCTCTGAAAAAAGTTTTGACTTTTAAATTTTTTTTACTACGACAGAATCTTAGTTGACTGATGGTCTTTGACAAAGACAGACTTGTTTTTGTGAGCTCTGAAAAAAATTTGACTTTGAAATATTTTTACGATTAAAAAGTTTCAGTTGACTTTTGAACGTTGACGAAGACGGACGTACTTTCGTGAGCTCTGACTATTGATGAAAAGTTTTCGCGTTATAGAATAGCGACTTGGTACTCAGGTTGTTGAATGACTGGATGACTGAAGTGTTAGGTTATTGTTATGAGATAACAACTTGACTTTGACTTGAGTTGTGAAATGAAATCATACTCTTATGCGATGTTAACTTTTGAACGTTTAGTATTGACTGACAACGAAATTTTGTGAGCGTTATATATGAAATGTTTGACTTACATTAATTTTTTTGAACGACTTGACTTCACTTTAAGTTTTGACATCGGACTGATCGGACGTGTTTTTTTAAGCTCTGACTGTTGTGAATAATTAAATTTATGTTGTGGTGTCAAGCGATTGACTGTCAGTTGAGGTTCAGATGTCGAGCTGTGCGGACGTGTTCATCGAGCTGCTGTCTACAAAAAACGTGAGTACAAATTTTTTTCGTTTTACTGTTTACAAGTTGCGTGATGATGTATGATGGTTGTAATGTGTTGGGTAGAAATTACTCAGTGCTGATACAGTGTCGATATGTTGTGATGAGCGATAATAGTGGATGATGGTGGAACAGAATATTCATTGAGCTATTTTGAGGAAGCGAACATATGATGGAAAAATGTTGCAAAAATATTAAATGCATGTGCTTATATGTACTAAATATGATATTGCTTTACTTGTATTTGCATGCTGTTAACATTTCTATTTTATTCCAGTGGGCTGTGGTGAGTATTGCAGATTTAACTTGTATGTGTGGTTTTTAGTTAACGATGCTTAATGAAAACTGTTATTGTACACTTAGTATGGAATGATGTGAATGATGATATGATGGGTAGAATTAATCAGTGCTTGTGTCTAGAAATGCTGAATGTTTATTGAAAAGGCTAAATGCTAGCCAGTACTAAGAGTTGAGCTACCGTGGGAATGTGAAACGAACTGATGGTGTAATATGATGGTGTATTGACAAACTTTTCTTATATGTACTAAATATGATATTGCTTTACTTGTATTTGCATGCTGTTAACATTTCTATTTTGTTCCAGTGTGCTGTGGTGAGTACTGTAGATATTACTTGATTTTTAGTGTCTATGAATGCTGATGTATGATAGCTATAGCATGAGCTCAATGCTAACCAGTATTATGAGTTGATGTATTGTGGTGATGCTAATCGAACTGATGATGTAACATGATGGTGAACACTTACTGAATGCATAAAATTTATTGAATTGCGTTTGTTGATATGCACTATAATATGATAAATGTATTGCTTAACATGTATATTTCATGATGTTTAATTTCAGTGGGCTGTGGTGAGTACTGTAGATTGTATTGCCTATGTATAGAATTCAATAAAAGATTATGACTGAAAACTGCTTTTGATTCTTTTTGAACAGTTTTAGGGACTATAAGTCTATAACAAAAATATGTCGGTTGGCGTTCATACAGCAATGTTTTGAGTAGTACAGAAATGTTTCTACGTTTGTGGTCGCCAGTTGTCTGTGATGTGTAAAGTGAAAAATACACGGAGCTTTGAATACAACAAACATTTACTGTTTTAACACAGATTGTGTGCTATGCATTTTTCGATGTAGATCTTTTTCAGATTTGACATGAAATGTAGACCTGACATTTGAACAGAGCTGGGAAACGAAAAGGTAAGTTTGTTAAATTTCACAATGAACACTTGTGTTTTGACAAAAGAAGAGATAAAGTGAGTTTTGTCATCATCATGGTTTCTTTCAGAGTATAACTCGTGAACAGATGAAAACCTATTTTTTGCTAGATTTTCATGTACTCTTTTTTTGGATGATAAGTATGTCAGTAACTCAAAATCATACGGCTAGTACAGTATGGAACATGAATGCTTTGTTCAGATTTTCAGATGTGTGCTGGCAGTTTAAGTCTGGCAGCTGAAGTGAACAGTCGTGTTTTCTGGAGCTCCAACAATATGCTAGAAGGTAAGTAACTATGTTTGTTTTGCATTGCATGTTTTCATATGTTTCAGACTTTCAAGCAGAGATGTCATGCTGACTGGAGTTGAGCACAGGGCAGTGACAAAGTGAAAGGTAAGTACTTTTGACTGAATGTTTGTTCTATGCATGTTTTGTTTCAATACATTTCAGGAGTGCTTATCCAGTGATGATATGACAGTTGGAGTGAACAGTGGAGCCAAGCAGTCTTGTTTTTGGAGCTACTCAACAAGCCTTGAAGGTAAGTTTAGAATTTCTCAATGTTAGTGAATTGAAGTACTGTCACTTGCTTTTGGACAGTCGAACAGAACAGACGTGGTTGCGAGAGCTCTCATATCTGTTGTGTTAAACTGTTTTTATGATATGTTATGTTTGTTTGTTTGTTTGTGATGTACTATTTTTCAGATGCTGATGGCAGTGATGGGTTTTCAAGCTGACCTGAACAGAAAAGCACTCATATGGTAAGTACAAAATAGTTGTTATATGGGATGTTTTGTGCATGCTTTTATGTTTCAGGTGTACTTGCTGACAGCGACGAAGACGAATCAAGAAGAGGAACATTGTTGAGAAAGTGATTGGGACTTGCAAACAGGGTAAGTGTAACACTTGTGTTTGTTTAATTTGTAACATGCGTGCTTTGCTCTGTTTCAGATTTCACATGCAGAAATTAAACAGGATTTCAACTGCTGAGACACAATTCATCAAAAGTAAGGTAAGTTTTAATTCATTGATTTGAGTTGTACAATGTGTTCTTTACTTTATTTCAGATTCGAGTCACTGGTTTACACATGGAAGAAGATTTCCACGTCTGTTACTCAACTCTACAGAAGCAAGGTAAGTCGATCAAATTTTTGTTTTCATTGACTGCTGTAATGTGATGTTATGCTATTTTTTATGTGTGCTATGCAGAGATGGAGAATTCAATTTTAAGAAAGATTAACTGCTGCAGATTAGCTCTGCTCTGTGTTGATTTTTGTTCAAAAACGTTTAAAATGTATGTGTGTTTTCAGATGTTTTGTTTCAGTTGATGTCCAGATGGCAAGCAGTACAGACGTGTTTCTTGGAGCTGCCAAACAGTGAGTACAAACGTTTTATATTTTTCAGTTGTTTACTCATAGAAGTCTGTGAAAGATGATAACAAGGGTTGAATCTATCAGCACTTGTGTCTAAAAATGCTGATGTGTGACGGTTTACTGAAAAGGGTAAATGCTAGCCAGTACTTACACTTGAGCAACCGTGGGATGTCGAACTAACTGATGATGTACTATGATGGTGAACACTTACTATGTGTATCAAAATGCTTTTGTTGATATTTACTATAGATGATTTGATATTGGTTAACATTTGTTTGCATGCTGTTAACATTTCTATTTCATTTCAGGGAGCTGTGGTGAGTATTGTA
Source organism: Dreissena polymorpha (assembly GCF_020536995.1). NCBI lineage: Eukaryota > Metazoa > Mollusca > Bivalvia > Myida > Dreissenidae > Dreissena > Dreissena polymorpha. The sequence goes on from NC_068357.1 coordinate 13,944,592, forward strand.
GTATACATTTGTTTCAATAAACCATGATTAATGAAAACTGATTTCGATTCTTTTTTACAGTTTTAGGGATTATCACTCTATAACAACTCTGTCGGTTGGTGTTCGTGAATGTGAGCTTAATGTTTGAGTAGTACAAAAATGTCTTTACTTTTGTGATCGCCAGTTGTCTGTGATTTAAAGTGAAAAATACACAGAGCTATGAAGCATACACTTGTTTCAATATTTTATCAATGATTCATCAATGATAGTGTGCTATGCATGTTTTGATTTAGTTCGTTTCAGGTATGACATGACATGAAGAGTTGACAGTCGAACAGAGCTGAGCAACGCAGAAAGGTAAGTGTGTTTCATTTTAGTATGAACACTTGTATTTTGTTTTTATATGGTATGTTTTGTGCATGCTATGTTTCAGGTGTACTTGTAGTCAGCGACGAAGACGATTCAAGAAGAGGAACATTGCTGAGAAAGTGAATGGGACATGCAAACAGGGTAAGTGTTACAATTGTTGGTTTGATTTTTACCATGCATACTTTGCTTTACTCTGTTTCAGATTTCACATGCAGAAATGGTCTCATAGCAGTGCCAACAGTGAATAAGGATTTCATCTGCTGTGAAACAACTCAACAGAAAGTAGGTAAGCATTGAATGAATGCACTTGAGCTGTACAATTTGATGTGATGCTTTTCTCTGTTTCAGATTCAAGTTCCTGGTGTAGACAGAGAAATGTGTTTGAAGAAGGAATTCTACTACTGTGATTCAACTCTACAGAAGCAAGGTAAGTAGAAACAAAATTTTGGTTTAATTTAACTCATGTGTTTTGCACTGCATGCTATTTTTCAGGTCTCTCATGCAGTGAGGGAAAAGAAGAAGATTTCAAGAAAAAATCACTGCTGCAACTCAGGCCGATAACAAGGTAAGCGTTTACTATATTGTATACAAAATGTTTTTCTGTTTTACTCTGTTTCAGGTTTCAATTGCAGAGATGTTGCAGAGATGATTTGACAGCTTGTGGCAGAAAAGAAATTCAGCATCTGTTTCTCGACTCTAGCCACGAGGTAAGTCAAAACAAATATACTGGTTTGTATGTAATGTTGTTATGCCCTTCTATGTTTCAGACTTACATTGCTGTGACTGTTCCACAGTGGGTCAAAAAAGAGACGAATACAGGTTTCAAGAAGAAAATTGGCTGTTAAAAACCTGCACAAAATATGAGGTAAGTAAACTACTCTTTTGGTTTGTTTTGTGCTTTGTTATGCTTAACTATTTTTCAGATTGGAATGGTGGGTCGTTACAGAGCAGACTTTTGGACTACTGAGAAGTTGAGAAACAGAGAATGATTCAAGATCAGCTAGGTAAGTCTTGATTATTATGCATTGCTAAATGTTTTTTTCATTCCAGTATGGCTGTGGTAAGTACACAAACTTTCTATAATTTAATATTGAACTGTTTTTATGACCTGTATTCTGCATTGTAAAATGTCTGTTTTTCATTTCAGTATCCTGTGGTAAGTACACTAACTTTGTATAATTTCATATTGAAATGTTTTGATGACTTGTATCCTGCTATGCAATGCTTAATATATTTTTCATTTCAGTGTGGCTGTGGTAAGTACAATTGCCTTCTTTAATTTTCATATTGAACTGTTTTGATGATTTGTATACTGCTATGCAATGCTTATTGTTTTTTACATTTCAGTGTGGCTGTGGTAAGTACAATTGCCTTTCATATTGAACTGTTTTGATGACCTGTATTTTGCATTGTAAAATGTGTTTCTTTTTCATTTCAGTATGGCTGTGGTAAGTACACAAACTTTCTTTAATTTTCATATTGAACTGTTTTGATGACTTGTATTCTGCTATACAAAATGTGCTTTTTTCAATTTCAGGTCAGCAATGGTAAGTATAGTGTGTTTTTTTATGTATAATTTTGTATACATATTGTTTTTTTTCATCATAGCATGTATTTTATATTTATGCTTTGTGTAAGTAAAATGTTCATAAATCATTCTTATCTTCAAACTAAAAATGTATTGTGCTATGCAAAATGTCTGTATGATTTCAGTTGCCAGAGGTGAGTACCATTACAGTTGAAAAGTTAGTTTTGTTTAGTTAAAGTTTTGGTTCACAGTTCTGTTTGTTATTTGGCAAAATTTACATGTATGCATTGAGTCTTGATTTCAGCTCGATTGTGGACTGAAGAAGATTGCCCGCAGAGGGATTGGATACAAAATACAAAGTAAGTACTGAGTTTCTTACTAAAAGTTTTGAGTTGTATTCATTGTATGTTAATATGCTATGATTGCTATGAACATGACTTTTGTATTTCAGCGAAGACAACATAGGTAAGTAAAATTGTTATCTGTTTCATGTTTACTGTTACAGTTCAATATTGTGTTTATAAATTGTAAGTTGTACAAACACATTCAAAAGTTTCTAATCATGCTTTCGATTTCATTTCAGCTTTACTGCTAGACGAGTGTTCTCTACTACTTGACGAGTCAGCTTTACTACCAGGCGAGCAGTGACAACAAGGCGCCTTTGTGGAAACAACACAACAAAAAAGTGAGTATTAGTTGAAATTGTTTTACTGTATGTTATACTTAAATGCAAAATTGTGCACATAAATTGTAAGTTGTACAATTACAATGAAAGTTTCTGATCATGCTTTCTATTTCATTTCAGCTGTACTGCTAGACGAGCAGTGACAGAAAGGCGCCTGAACATGCAACACAAAACAAAAAAGTAAGTATCAGTTAAACAGTTGGTAGAGTTGTGTGTTTTTCTTTAGCAGTTTGTGTTTACTATTTTATTTGATACATGGTATATTACACATGCATGTTTTTATCATTTCAGGCTGTTTACTTTCATCGTTTACTGTTTAACACAATTTGCTTTTCTATTTTCAGTGCCAATATACAAACCTTGATGTGAACACCGAGTAGTCAATGCATACGTGTGGCGTACAGCTGCGACAAAACCGTGGGTCCATCGCACCGATAACTCGAACATTGGACCGCGTATGGACATCAGTGCAACTTTGTGAATCCATGTAACTTTGTGAATCCATGTAACATTGCGAATATGTGTCGATCGAAAAATGTGTACATTCTGCACTGAAACGAACTCGGTGTTGCAAGTGGCAAGTGTTGACAGTGTGTATGTTTATGTTTATGTTTTTACATGAAAACTAAAGGAGATTGTTCTCCTACCTTTTTTTTCCTTGTTTTATTGCGCTGGCCAGCAATATTGATGTATGTGTTTGTGTTTAAACTATGCAATACCAAAATCAAACAAAAATAAACATTAACAGTCATTAACTGTGTTTGGGCGGCCGAGGGGTTTAAGACTCCACAAGTGTGAAGCGCACTGATAGCACTTGGGGGTGAACACCTCGGTATTTCGGTGCTAAAATGTTTTCACGGTGCTTATCTTGACGCACTGTTAAGACTACCAACCAGTTAATGATTGCTTCATCTTTAAACAAAAAGTAAGTCTCTACTTTGGCACAAGAGACTCCAAGTACCAAATACCAACAATTAAAAAGCAGACGTTTTTCAAAACTATGATCGCTGAGATTGATAGTCAGATGGAGTCCTGCCCAGTTAGCTGTGTAGCGGTCTAGGGCGGGGTTGCAAGTCAATACGAAATGAGGCGCTATAAAGCAACTCGTCCCCGTTATGACCGTCAATACTTTCGACACTATCTGGGAATCCTTTCAACACCACATTGTTGCGCTGTTGGAAGGGTGGTAGGCACGCATGGTGACATGCCTGTGCTTTGCTATGCGACACCATGGTATTTTCGTACGGTGACACGAAATATCTTAATCTGGCTCTCTCAGAAACGCAGGCACGCGTTGACCGAACCTGACCGATGACCGAGCAATAACATTTCTATTAAGTGCTTCAATGCACAAAGTCTGCTAGGGCTGGGGTGGGAAGGCGACTTCTCTTGTACTCAGACAAGAGGAACGGTCACAAGTCCGTGAAAACGCCGAGTGACACCACTAGCTTTCAATCGTACAAAGCAAAAAACTTTCAAACTTTAGTTTGAGGTGAAATGATAAAAAAACTATATAAACAACTAACCGTTATAAGATATTTGCCATATGGACACAAACTATGCTACTCAATGTTGCGTTGAACATTAATTGCGCCTTACGAACTACTCGTGTTGAAACTAGCAAGCAGTGACTCGTAAACTCAAAGCAGTTACTCGCTTTTGACTGCATACACATTTTGTACAACGGCTCGTTATTGGTATTACTTGTCTTTCAGTGAGACACATTAACACAAACGTTCAACAGTATTTAGGCTTTATATTGCGCTTGTAGAATATACGAACAAAACACACTATATAATCTACAATCGATCGCATAGTTAGCTACTTGAGTTGATATTGACAAGCGCTGGTCAATCATCTCGTTTGTAAGCTTTCGAGTGTACACAGTAGTTTGCAGTTTTGTTTCACACATAATACAAAATATGGATGAAAAAAATCTATATACATAACAGTTTGCGATATTAACTACTTTTGCCTCTTGGCCAAATCTACACTCGATCGCATAGTTTGCTACCTAGGTTGATATTAACAAGCGCTGTTTGAAAAGCAGTATTACTTCAATGCTATGGTTTGGTTGTAAGATAAAATACTAGTATATGATGCATTGATGTAACAGATATGTAGGCACATTCGTATAGTAGAAGAAAATTCTCAGCAGCAGCTGGTCTGCAAACACTACAATGCGATTTTGCAGTTTGATACGAACGTGTTTTGTTCACGTGAAGTTGAAATGAAAATCTGTCGTGTCTGATCAATGAAATATATTTGATAAAATAACACAGTTGAAAGGCAGTAACATATCTAAGGTTGTGCTATGTTACAGCTCCACAAATAGTTATTCGTCTTGCAAGATACTGGAACAGATGTCCACATGTTATTGTATATTATCTGATTTAGGATATTTTGAGAAATTATGCAACAGAACATTTCTGCAAGATGTGAAAAAAATATCTATTTAAATGGGATTTCTGAGGTTTAGCCATTGCCGAAAGGCCAATGTTTCTTCATGTATGTGTAACAAAAGCTACTGCTATATTTGCTATTATGCTAGTCCGTATTGCATATCGCAAGGTGGTAAAGCGGCTCTTTTCATTTCGCTGTGAAAAGAACGGTCACAAGCCCGTACAAACGCTGAGTGACACCTCTTGATCATGTAGCTTGTATGAAACGTGTTTACAAAACCAAAGTAGTTCAAAGCAGAACGCTTTTCCTTCTTTGAGGGAGAAGAAATCTGGGTGCAAGTCCCGGCTTTGGTTATAACACAAATACTCGCTGCTCAGTTGCAATATTCATACTCTTAGACAGTCAAGTTAATCGCGGGACCAAATGCCCATATGTTCGATTTTGAGTTGCTACACTCATGATAAAAATGAACCAACACATTGACATTGAGTACGTGATTAAAATGTACCAGCAATGTTTCGCTAATCGGTATGTAGTAAAACTATTTGACAAATCTACGTTATAACTAGCACAGTTAAAATTTAACGTTTAAGCATTCGCTGATAATAGGCATGCAATAACAATGCAACGCTGAAATGACTCACACTCCTACGCAATTAATTTTTTCGCGGGACCAAATGACCATAGGTTCGATTTCGAGTTGCTTACATATGAAATACACATTGCTTGCGACAATGTAGAATTCTGAAAAGACAAATAACATATAACGAATGACAAAGTGTATTCAACTATAATAATTATAGTGCAGTGTTCAATTTATTTCTGTTTTCAACACTATTTTTTTGTAATAACTTATTAATACAAAAAACAGCAACCAATAGTCATGAATAATACTGCGTTAAATATTTAAAATTAATTGCGGTTTACAACCGTATGGCGAAAAGACAATACGATAACATATAATATATTTACACTAGTATACATTGCCAAGGATACCGATCGTGTGATAAGAATACACGTAAGAACACGTAGCTAAAACTTTCCTTGTGTTTTGGTTCATCATATCATTTACTTGACAAAAAGTTATAGTTCTGGTTTTCAAACAAATTATTAATCGTGCATATGATAACTATGAGCTGAGCGCATTTCAGGTTAGGTTCACGAAGGAAGGCAATTGAAACATCACTGAATTGCGCTTTGAGATATGCAATTAATGATGAATGACCTTACTATGGGTAACGTACTGATGGTGGAATAAAATACAATTAATACAATTATATAGCGTTTATTGATAGGCACGCATGCTATTATAAAAAAAATTGACAAGTGCGGCTGCGGTCGATATAAGGGATGGGATTAGTACAATCATTACTTATAGTTTATGGTCGAATTTTGATATTTTGAGGTGTTTAAAATATGTTTGATGACTTGTTAAACTGGATTCGTACATGCTACCACCAAAGCTTGACATACGCGTTATATGCAATACTGTCTTACACTTACTGGAACCGGAACCGACATTGGTCTGTTTTATCAGTATTATACATAGGGACAATGAATATCAATCAAGTCACCTTTAATGGTGCCCACATATTAAGCAAACTTTTATAGTGATTTAAGCTATGTACTCTTAAAACTAACTAAGTTATTTTTTAATGTTAAATACGTTTATCGTTTAAAAAAGATTCTTCTCGTGTAGCTCGTGGCATAGTTAAATATCTACACAACAATTATTTCCTGTTGCTTTAAACGATAAGCGAAAATAAAATGCTATTTTCTGAAATAATTATGTAAGAGACAATAATGTGCTATTTACTTAAGGTACATTCGAAGTAAAAAGAGTTCTTGATCTTGTTGCATAATATATGTACTTCGATAAATTGTTTATACCTTAATGGATTTTGATTTAAGTGGAATGTTGGTTGTTGTTGTTTTTGTAATAATATGTGATTACAAAAATAGTGTTGATAACAGACGTAAATTGAACACGGAACTATAACTATTATAGTTGAATACACTTTGTCATTCGTTATATGTAATTTGTCTTTTCAGAATTCTACATTGTCGCAAGCATTGTGTATTTCATATTTGCATGCACTAGATGTATATGCACGTTTACAAATGAATAAAAAAAACGTTTCTCATTTTGACAACACACACATTCCACAATGTCTGTTCAAAATGAAAACGTCTGAGTTATCAAAAAGTAAACTAAACTAGAAGTACACGTGCATATATGAAAAATGAATGCATGTATTCGCTTTAAAATCATTCCTTTGAAAACCCGATCCTTACGACACTTGATGGTGCAAAAATCATATACATTAAACGACTGTCACATCTTGATCGTGTAGAATTAAGAGAACGATTTGCAATGTTACTTATGACTAATTTATGACAAAGTACACATAGATCACGTTTATTGACATTACATGCTCTCTTCTCTCAGATTTATAATTTTAAACCTGCCACCACATTATCGGGAATACGAAAATTGACGATGACACACCGTTTAAACAATTTATACCTTAATATGAAACTAAAGAAACAAACCGTGAGATTTCGAAAAAGGCTTGACATACACAAAATACATAAAATGGAATGTAAAGATAATAAAAGAGATTGTAAAAGTTAAGAATCATATTACAACGTAACAATGCATAACAATAAGAATAGGTGGCTTGGAATGCTTTTAATGCAAAAAATGTTTATTTCGAACATAATTAAACTCTGTAAAATTTCGAAATGCAATATCAAATAACATTTTTTAAATGTAAATATTATATCGAAACACAATACTTGATTCAACAAAAAAAACACTCTAAACGTACATTATGTTTTGATATAATGAAATAGATGTCATTAAAATATATGTCACAAAGCTATCGTTTCTGTATATGGGAATCATATAACTTATAAATTACTTAACTGTTACATGCATTTGTATTGTAATAGACGCTGCACGCAATCAGCATTTGAAGATTGAGACCAAATACAATAACAACCTCGGTCTAGTTAATCAAGACATAAATAACTTCAATGCCCATTGTTAAAATGTTTGCAATTTGCTTTAAGTGGTTGAAGAGGTACAAATCACGTGCAAGCCAGTATTGTCACTGATCAAAGGGTTATAACTCGTGATATCAGTTAGCCGTTTTCTGGAGAATCATCAGTTAAAGACATGTTTTCCGGCATTACCATACAATTTCTTCTTTGTTGCATGGCGAATGTATACATTTCTACTGGATGGGTTTGAACATTAATACATAGAGAATAAGTGTTGTAAGTAGAGCATTGGTTTCCTGTCAATCTTGATTCCGACAGTTATTCTATCGTATCGTAAATTTATTAATTTTCAAGTCTTGAGATGTGTCTCCCGATTAGAAGGAATTCAAGAGTTTCCAAAATCAAGTGTGTGTTAGTATCGCATCCGTCCAACATACCATACTCAGAGATGAGTGAGAAATTATTGAACGCGTAACGGTTTCAATCACACTTTTAGTTGTTTTGTGTTGAATTTATAAAGGTATCTACGGTAAAATAACCGTCAATAAAATTTAAGTGACCTGTTCACGTTTTTTTAAATTGACAACATTGAAAACAAGTGTATCTGATGTGCACATTTTCGTTGTAATTATGGTTTTGCAAGGAAACAGTTATACTGTACATTTGCCATGCTCTAAAATATCAGGTGAATGCATCTTTTGACGAAAAACAAGAAAATTATAAAGCATTACAAACGCGAAACTATTGAATAATTTTGAAAATTATGTTGTTATCGTTATTTTTTATGACATTACGAGGTTTACTCATATAAAGTATGAAATACGCCGTGCATTTTACCCGTACGAACGGCCGAGTGGTTTGAGCGCAAGACTTTTACTCCAAGGATCAGTGGTTCGAACCTAGTTGTGGTTTGATTGGTACTTTTTTAATAATACGTTTGTTTTATCCTGGAGCTCTTTTATTCCAATGATAACACTTATCAATTTAAATCATTTAATGATAAAACTTCAAAACATGCCAAAATCTTTGAACAAGTCCCTATAAACTGATAATCTATAAACAATTTAAAATCGCAGAAAAATAAGCAGAAGATAGAAAATGCGAATACGGTTAAGGTATGGAAAGTCCATATATGAAACTTCTCAACGAACTGCTTGCTATCGTATTTCGTGTTGTGTCCGATTAATAATAGAGAATCAATAGTGTCTGTGTCGCAGACGCAATAAGAATCAAATTTCTCAACTATATTCCGCATCGAGGTTTTTATTAATATGCTTCAATTAATGTGTTATTTTTCTCGTTGGGAATCGTGTTATTTCAATGATATTTCAAATCCGATCGGCTTAATTCTGCTATTTTAAAGGATTATTCCTTGTTTATATGTATTAAATTATATAAACTTAAGATGAGAAGAGATGTCGTTATAAACTGCATAGTGCAGACGCGAAGGTGCGAGTTGATATCGTAACAAGTGCGAAATCATAACTATTCACGTTGCCGATTTCACACGTATTTTCGAAAACAACTTGTCTTTGTTTTTGGCTGATCTAATTATTCATACAATACTATGAGCCGCGTTCTGAGAAAACTGGGCATAATGCTTGTGCGAAAAGTGTCGTCCCAGATTAGCCTGTGCAGTCCTCACATGCTAATCAGGGACAACACTTTCCGCTTTTATGACATTTTTCGTTTAAATGAAGTCTCTTCTAAGCAAAAATCAAATTTAGGCGAAAAGTTTCGTCCCTGATTAGCCTGTGCGGACTGCACAGGCTAATCTGGGACGACACTTTACGCACATGCATTATGCCCGTTTTCTCAGAACACGACTCATATGATTTTGCTTTTATTCCCCGCCAATTTCGGAGGGATTTAGAATTGGCTTTGTCCACATTAACCATTACCCTACACTTTCTTAAAAAAGAGTTATTGCCCTTGTTTGTGTATGATGTAATTTTTAAGGGCTATATCACAGATACCATACAAGACTTTTGAATGAAACTTCATGAGTTCATCGAAATCAATGAGGAGAAGCGTCATGCACAAGAATCATAACCGTACACTTTGTAAAGGCTATATCTCAGATACGTTACAAGATGTCAATATGAAACTGCATATGTGTATAGATATCAATGAGGAGAATTGCAATGCATAAAAACAATTACCCTAACTTTAATTTTTTCTAGGATTATACCATATATCAAAGGATTTGCGACCATCCATAAACAAACTATATAGTTTAAAGGGGATATCAAATCAACGAATTTGCTTGTTCTTCTCAGATTTCAGCGGATGGTAATACATTTTAATTGTAAAAATGTGCGTAAGCGTATTCAAGATTGATACTTGTCTGACTTTCTTGTAAGACATTTGCTCTCCTGATATTTATCCAACACTTTATATAAAGTAAACGGTAATTAAATCGAACGATAGTCACATGCATTGCTATTGAATTTGAATTTAGAAGCCATGATGTTGACTTTTATTTATAGTAAAATATTTTATGAAACAAGTGTGATGATTTGAGGTGGTTGAAATCCATGACCCCCGTCTGTTCATATTGGTGACCCCCGTCTGTTCATATTGGTGACCCCTGTCTGTTCATATTGGTTTATTGTGTTTTGTCTGTGCCTCGTGCTTTAGATTTGTGTCTCACTATTAAGATTAGATCTTATCAAAAAAATGAAAGACCATGTGCTATCATAAGTATTCTCTCATGCTTGAGCAGCGGAAAGTTCATTTTGTTTATATTTGCCCTATGTCAATTTAGCGGTGACAATCCTATATGTGTGTTGTGCTCTTCTTCGGCTATTTTAAGTTCAATTCAAACGTTTCTGGATTGTAACTCTTGTTTTCCAAGACCGAGATTTTGTAATGGATTTGCTATTCCACTTCAACTAATGTTAGAATATAATGCAATATAAATATCACATTACTTATTTGCGAGTGTTTGGCATAAACCAAGGAGCGCCGCCGCAATTCAGGTTGCATTTAACCCATTTATGCCTAGTGGACTCTTCCGTCCTTCTAAATTGGATCAATTTATTTCCAAAATTAGGGATGTCTAGTATATTTATTTCTATATTTAGAATATTTCTTACAGAAATTCCTTTAAGCAAACAGCGCAGACCCTGATGAGATGCCGCATCATGCGGCGTCTCATCTGGGTCTACGCTGTTTGCCAAGGCCCTTTTTCTAGACGCTAGGCATAAATGGGTTAATGTGTTTCTACAAATTCAACGTCTGTCGCATTGGGCATTTGGCAACGTTCAGAAGTGAATATTGGCTTGAATCTATTATATGAAATAAATGATGGGATACAAAAAAAGCGTATGAATTGAAAAGAAAGGAAAAGAAGTATCGAATGATGTTATAAAGCATAATTTTTTAATAATGGACAATGGTATTGCCTACTGTAACAAAACAAGTCTCTGAAATCTGTCATGAATCTGAAATAACATGAACTTGTATAGTTCTTTTTAAAAGTCTAAAATTATCTTTCGAAATAGAAATTTGCATTTGTAAACAGTTGTTATATATATTTTTTATGTTTAAAATACAGATTTGTATTTAAAATCTTCGTTATATTTCACACTTATCTTTCAACTTGTTTATAATTGAGATATACATGGGAAGTCACCGTTTCAGTGCTGATGTAAATGGGCCACACCATGTTAAAGCTTACTATATTTGTTTCTACATGTATATACTTTCCATATTTTATATTGTTATCAGTTAGGTTAAAATAATTAACTTGCTTACAGGGAAAATAGAATTTAAATTCTTTTTTTACAGCAATAGTCCTTTCATAAATATGTTGGTGTATGTGGAATGCAAATAGTATGTGAGCGCATTTTAGTCAAAATTCTTGACATGTGTATATTGATGGATGAAAGAAGTCCCTAAAATCTAAAATATATACTTATATAAAATAATTTTTAATGGATATTAACGTGCGTTATTTGCTGTAGATTGATATCAATTAGATGTGAGGCATGCATTCGAGAAAGAAGGTCTAAAACTCTAAATAACAGGAGTGACAACTGCAAAATACATGTAACAAAACATTACGAGCATTTACATGCGAGAATCGATTAATGTATGCAAAACTGAATGGATGAAAATGCGGTTTGAACGATTTGCTATAGAATTTCGTGTTTCTTTCCAATTAATAATAGACAATCAATAGTGTTTGTGACACCGCCTCAATAAGAATCAGATTTCATAATAATCTTCGGCTCAGAGTTCTTTATTAATGATTCAATTATTCATCTTTATATTTAAGAATCGGATTCAAATGATATTCTTAAACTAGTTTAGTGGTAATTTATTGCTGATAAATGAAAGAAGGGAAATAGCATATATAAAGAATTATGGGCCCTGTTAACCTATGCAATATCGCCATGCTATACGAAATCGTAATGAATGTGAAATGATAACACGACCGTTAATCACGCGCGCCACCTCTTTTTTGAGATGCATTATTCAATGAGCCTATGCAACTTCCGAGATGGCGCTTAAGCCCGGATGTTTTGAAATTTCATGGACAATTTTAAAGGGTGATTAGGTTTAATATGTTTTTTCGACATTTTCGCATTATTTTTCAAATCGGGCAGTGTAGTGCGATTCAGCGAAGATTACTTCATCAAAAAATGTACAGAAACAAACATTCTCATCCCATTAAAAACGTGAGAACCTTTATAAGTTGTGGCATGGCGGAGTTTTAAAAAGCATTTCGATAAGTTTTTTCTGTGTGACGAGAAGATTTCCACCCAATTAAATCGCTAACGGCATTAAACAATTTCGTACAACATACAATAGATGCTGCTTGCACAAACATATTGGCCTCTTGTCGACGTAGTAGATAATTGTGCATTTTTCCAAATGAGATGTAGCCAATGGTTAGGATTAGGAGATGGCGTTAATGATAGGAGGTGGCGCCAATGCAGGGTGTATCAATTAACAGTCGTATCGCAATCACAGTATTACATGACTTACTTTTGATAGATACTGTTATTTGCTATATTTAATTTATTTTTCAATGCCCAAATCTTTACAGAACATAAACACATTCTATAATTATTTAGATAAAGATTTTAAAATATATAAGTGATCAGCTCAATTAAGAAGTCACCAACATGAATAAAATATTGTACGATATATACCAATAATAATAATAATAATAATAATAATAATAATAATAATAATAATAATAATAATAATAATAATAAAAGCTTTATTTACAGAAGGTTACACATTTAGACAATGACGCATTATACACATTATGCAGATGAATCAATACTTTTTTACAATGTGGCTTTCTTAAAATAACATACACAAATAGGTCTATAACAAGTAAACAAGCTGTTCGGGGGTTCTGCTCTTGTACTAAATGGGCATTCTCTTCTACACGGGGGCATTATCAACTACTTTGGAGCTATTTTCTTCTTTTCGGGAGTCCTGTTCACAAATACTGTATAGAAACGTGTCAGATTTATCAACTCCATACGTTACAGACATTTTCGGTGTTGGGCGCTCGGGACTTCTACGCTCCAAGTATGATAGTATTTGCTGTTTCATGTATTCATTTAATTCACTTATTGATTTATTATTTGACTGAATGTCAGTTTTCATTATTTGGAGAATTTTTGGAAGGTCTGTGTCAAAGAAGTGAGCCACGTTTCTACCATTTATCAAGCATTATGAAGTCGTGTGGTACATGTTAAACGTGTACAAGTGGTTCTTCTCATCCGCGACTTTATAACTTAGCTCCATTTTATTTGATTTTCTGTCATTTGCTGGTTTACATTAGTACTTAAACTTACGTGAATTGTCTGAAAATACTTTTTGCTAGCAAATTTTAACAGTTCATAAGTACCTGTGTTTAGTACGTGTTTTGTTCCTCTGTTTGTTTGTATAATTTCTAACGGTTCCTTTTTAGTAGATCTTAATTTCTTCTTCATATTTACATTTTCATTCAGACTGTAATTTCTCACTTCCACATATTGTACACCCCGCCAGAATTTATTGTCAATGGCGTAAGTTCATAATTATTAATTTTCCTTTTTTTTCTTCCATTTTTAGTTTTTTTCAACAGGCGAGCTTCATTAATGTCAAATAATTTGATTTTTGCATGAACTTCCGGTTGATCTTGCGCGACCGCTGAATCTTCGTTGTCCATTTTTTGCCGTCAACAATCACTTACGAAAATAGTTTTAACATGTAAATGTAGAGAATTTTTCAAGCTTTCTTCCACACTATTTTTGTTTAATTTACTTTTTTTATGACCGAAATAATAATTATTTTCCAGTTTTAACTTAACGTCCTTTTTAAACTTGTTTAGCCGGACGTGACGTCACATTAATTTTGAAAATTATAAATTTCAACTTATTGGAAGACAGTTTAAAGACATAAAAATATAGTGATACGATAGCTATAATTACTGGCTTGCGTGTTATCTGTACCCCTTCAACCACTTTAAGCAAAATGCAAACATTTAAACAATGCCATTACAATTATTTATGTCCCGATGTCCTAGACCAATGTTTTTATTGTATTTGATTTGAATCGTCAAGTGTTTTCTGCGTATATTACAATATAAATACATGTAACAGTTAAGTAATTTATATGTAATATATATAATTCATATTTAAATACAGAAACGATTGTTGATGTGTAGCATTGTGACAAATATCTTAACCCCATCTATTTCATTATAAAAAAATGTACGTTTAGAGTTGTTTTTTGTTTTTTGTTCAATTGTTTTGTTTCGATATAATATTAACATTTTAATAATTGTTTATTGATATTTCTTCTCGCATTTTTAGGTATTTTTAATATGTTTCAAATGACCATTTACTGCATGTACAAACATTCCCAGACACCGATTCTTATTGATATGTCATGTTTCGTTGTAATATGATACTCAAGTGTCACGATCTTTTTTAATTTTTTAGGTATATTGTGTGTATCAAGCTTTTAGAATCCCGCGATTCTGTTTCTTTAGTTCCCTATTAATTTATCGTTTTTCTCGTAAAGACATCGTCAATTTTCTGATTCCTGATATTGTGGTGGCATGTTTAAAATAAGAAATCTGAGAGAATAGAAAATGTAATGTCAATAAACGTGATTTATGTGTACTTTGTTTTAAATAAGTCATAAGTAACACTGCAAATCGGTCGCTTACATCTACACGACCAAGATGTGACAGTCGTTTAATCATTAATGTACATGATTTTAGCACCAGACTACTGCGCATGCATCAACATTTTGTCAGGATCGGGTTTATACAGGAATTATTTTAAAGCGAATACATGTATTCAGCTTTCATGTAATCACGTGGACCTCTAATTAACTGTACTTCTAATTTACCCTGAAATTTCATTTTGAACAGACATCTCATTGTGTAATGTGTATATTGTCAAAATAAGAAACGTTTTTTAGTTATTTTTGAACGTGTATATTCGTCTATTGCATGTATTATATGGAATACTTGTACATATGAAATACAAAATGCTGGCGACAATTTAGATTTCTGAAAAAACTCAAAATGTATTTAGCTATAATTATTTTAGTTCAATTTACTTCTGTTATCAGCAGTCATTTTTTGTAAACACTTGATACAAAGAAAAAACATCCATGTTCATGAATAATACCAATGTTAAAAATTTAATGCGGTTCACAATCGTATGGCGAAAAGAAAACAAGATAATAAATATTTACACCAATAGACATAGTCAATGATATCGAACGTTAAATAATAATCAAAGTACTGACAGTACTGGTGTGACGATGCTTTTGAAGAGGATTGATATAAAAGCATATATTTAAGTTTATCTACATAACCACAATTGTGTATATGGGTACGAAAATTTTGGGTAGGAAAAAAATTGGGTACGAAAATTGTGTGTACAAAAATTATGCCAAAAAAATGGGTAAGAAAAAAGATTTGGTAACGAAGAAAAATTGGGTGCGAAACAAAAATTTGGGTACGAGAAAAAATTTTGTTACGAAAAAAAAATTGGGTACGAAAAATGTAGGGTACGAACAAAAAATTGGGGGTACGGGGAAGTAGGACCCGTGGGGAACTTGATTCATTCAGCGAAACTGGGAGGCGGGTTACATTCTCGATCAAATATAACAAGAAAAACCTTTAAAAAGATATTCGACGTGTATTATCTGTACCACTTATCTTAAAAAACGTTCTGTTACAGTAAAACGTTTGTGGGTTTTAACATTACGTTTCAGCATATAAATTCAAAACTTGACATGCTCTTTAATTTCACATGTATATCATACCAAACTTTATATTTCGTTGTTTCCTTTGCTAAGTTAATGTACGGACGTGATTTAACATGCCCATGTGCATGAACATATAATTTTTCTCTTTTGATTAATTTTTTCTCTAATTCAATAAGCTTAGGCATGTTTGTTCGTTAAGTATGGCAATAATTTCATGATGATTCCCGAAAGTAAGTATGAGCACATAGTCGTAAGCGCACTTGAATACGTGAGTTCGCCCATGAACACGTGGTAAAGTTGACTAAATCCCCGCGATATGACCTAATATGATATGTGTTTAAAACAGCAAAGAATATCCAACAAACGAATGGATTATCAAATATAGTATGTGAACAGATGTGGCTCTGTATTTCTGTTTGAAAAGTTTATTAAATATGCAAAATGAGACAGCACGCATAAGAGCGGGTTTCACAGATGTCATATGGCTAGCTATTATGCTGTTTATATGCCATAGTCGCTCCAACGTTTACAAATGGCAGGTTCGAAATAATTCGTTTTCTTAACACTTATGATCGCGTTGAAAGTTAATTATACACGTTTTAATTCGCAATATATTTACTGAATCACGACAAATGTCAAATACAATACAGAAAATGCATAGATGTGTTATTGATCTATAAACACATAATGAATTGAATATAACCGATTTAAAATTAACGTTTTCAAACTGTTATTATATCTTTTTCCCAGAATATGCTGTCCTATTTATAGCTGAGCTTCTAATACCTTTATCAACGATAATCAGCGGGGTATGCCGATTAGAAAAATCGAGCTATCTCAATCGGACTGGCTCGGTCTTTTACATAATTCGCCATTGTGAAGAATTTTTTCATGGTATGATAACTTAGAGCTTCGCAGCATCGTCAAAAAAGTGACTTAAATTTGCCTTTTGTTTTGGTACATTATGTCATACATGTAGCATGACAAATCTTTATATATTGGGGTTATGAAAATATGTATTAATTGTGCATATGATAATAATGACTTTAATTTACGCATTTGAGGTTTTGTTCACGAAGGAAGGCCATTGAACAATTCATAAATCAAAACACCACTAAATTGAGACATGCAGTTAATGATGAATGACCTTAGTATCGGTAACTTACTGAAGGTGGGGTAAAATACAATTTACACAATTCTATAGCGGTCATTGATAAGTACGCATGCTATTTTTTTTTAAGTTGACAAGTGCGACTGCGGTCGATTTTTCAGTGATGGGATAAGTACAACCACGATTTATTGTTTATTGCCGAATTTTGATATTTGGAGATGTTTAAAACATGTTTGATGACTCGTTAAACTATATTCGTACGTGCTACCACCACATCTTGACACCGGTATTATGTGCAACACTGCCTTTCTCTAACTGGCACCAGTAACGAAATTGGTCTGTTTTCAGTAATATACATAGGGACAATGAATATGTATAAAGTTACCGTTGCCCACATATTTAGCAAACTTTTTCAGTAAATTATTTAAAGCATTAAGAAGAGGGGAAAAGGCGTAAACAAAGTACTCCCTTCGTAAAAATCGGGAAGGTTCGACTTTTTCAAGAATGCTTAATTATTTAGTACATGAGATATAAAGTCAATTTACAGTCAAGTATTAGTAAGCATATTTTTCTGTAGTAAATAACTTTTCCTATTTGTTTACGTTTCGAAGAGTTATTAACATAATATAACACATGACAGAAAAAGGGGCGACAAACTGAAGTTCGTTTGAGACTCACACAAACGAATGTGAAAGGTTTATCGAACAGACGTATACGTCTAGGTGTCAATGTTAATATTAGTGGGAAACAGATTGTGGCTAATGAACTTAACAAACACTTTGTTAACATATCTCATATAATTAAGAAAACAGTTTTTAAACCCGAAAATTTTTAATATTTAAAAATGTATCTTATATGAAAAATTAGAATATATATCGCCTGTGGAAGTTCTTACACTAATTGATAAACTTAATCCTAATAAAAGTAGTGGCTTAGACAGAATAGGACCTAATATCCTAAAACTTTGCAAAGATTATATAGTACAACCTCTAACGACATTAATAAATACTTCAATTGCAACTGGAATCTTTCCAGACTTACTTAAATTAGCAAGTGTCGTACCTCTCCATAAAGGAGAAGATAAACATGATCCTAATATTTTATACCTATCTCCTTATTACCTACAATTTCTAAAATAATTGAAAGACACGTAGCCATTCAATTAAATAAATATTTAAAAAAAAATGTTTACTAAATGAATACTAATAGGGTTTTAGACAAAACCACTCATGCCAAACTGCTTTAATCAAACTCGTTGATTCATGGTTAAATTGTATGGACGATGGTTATTTGATAGGAACTGTTTTTGTGGACTTCAAAAAAGCATTTGACTTAGTAGACCATTCGCAACTAATTCGAGCAGATGGAGTAACATCAGACACCTGCATGATAAGTTCCGGTGTAACGCAAGGCTCCATTTTAGGACCTTTGTTATTTTCACTTTACGTGAATGATCTACCCTTAAAACTGAAATCAGAATATGACATGTATGCTGATGATGTAACAATCCACTGTAAAGGGAATACTATAACGATGATAAATTGCACACTTCAAGACGACTTACTAAGGTCACAAAATTGGTGTATGATAAATAATATGGCAATCAACCCAGATAATACTACTTGCATGACTATAGGATCGCGCCAAAAACTAAAACATTCAGAAGATCTAAATTTGGTTATAAATAACTCAAAAATAAAACATGTAGCAACCCAAAAACTTCTAGGTATCCATATTGATAAACATTTAAATTGGAAGGTTCATGTTGATAATACTTGTTCAAAACTTGTTTTGAAATTATCACTGTTCAGGCGTATACAATATCTTCTAACACATGAGATGAAAATTATGTTCTATAATGCGTACGTAACACCAATTATTGATTATGGATGTGTCACATGGCAACAAGCAAATACTAGAGACATAAACAGAATATCAAAACTGCAAAAAAGGTTTTTAAGACTAATATTACGTAATGATTTAAATATAAATGATTATGATTTTTCACAAAAAAAATCAATTGCTTTCTTTTAAAAACAGATGCAAATTTTTCACAAGTATAATTATTTACAAATCTCTTCATAATTTAACGCCCATATATATCGACGACATGATAAAACTGCTGAAAAACAATAATTACAATTTAAGATCGATATCAAACAATGATTTGACGCATAAAACACCTCACTCAAACCTTTTTTAAAAGTCGTTTAGTTACTCTGGTATGGAAATATGGAACCACATACCGGTAAGTATTCGACAATCTCTCACTCTCACCACTTTCAAACATAGGCTTAAGAAATATTTCCTTAGTGAGGCGCAAAATACAAAAGTCAAATACTCCGTAAGTGTCGTAAGTCGTAATGATTACTGTAGATTTAGTTTTTGCCATCAAATATATACATATTGCTTTTTCAAACAATTTATTTCGCAAGGAGGTGCAGGCTATTCTTCATAACAGTTGTGTGATTTCATATCCTATTGTGAACACTAGTCATGAATGTTGTTTTTTGTAATGATATTAATTTTGTGTATTTCAGCCACTTTCTGTCAATCGTAAACTATTTCAAGAATAATGTATTTCACGTATTGAAACTCTGACTTTGTACAATTATGTACGCGGCTGTTCTTGTTAACTTCTTGATATTGTTATTGGTCGTGTTAATTAAGATATGTTAATTCTATATGTGTGTGTATAGGTGTGTGCGGGTGTGTGTGCGGGTGCACGCGCGTGTGCGTGCCTGCGTGAGAGTGTGTGCATATGGAAAAATGTAGTCATCAAGAAATTAATATTCTTAAATACTTTCTGTAAATAAATAATTGTTCCTCGACACCATTTCAATATTGAAAGAGACATTAATAATATAAGAGAAGTGATGTAATAGAGTTGCTTTTTATGAAACTTCTATAACACTATTACAGTACTCTAATGTCCGTCAAAGTCTACATGTTTCGCACGATGATGCAGAAATGCATTGTACATACCATAGTTGTTTGAAGGCCTCATTGAAAATAAGATTGCCAGTGTTAAACTGTTTACATGACTCTATCAATGTTTTGTCTTAATGACTTACCTTTAGAAAATAAAGAGATTATTATTATATAACTGCACGCTACTTATTGGCCCTACATGTGTCGTGCAGTTTGAAGTGTTTGGGCACAGTCCATTATGGCTATATTATTCGAAATTCTGTATTAGCGTCTTATTTGTACCCCATAATTAATAAGATAATCTAAAAGGCAATATGAATCATACGTCAAACATTTACGTTTAGTCCATCGCATGCTGTAGTTTGATATTTTCAGTTAACCCATTTATGCCTAGTTGACTCTCCCATCCTTCTAAATTGGATCAATTTATTTCCAAAATTAGGGATGTCTAGTATATTTATTTCTATATTTAGAATATGTCTTACAGAAATTCCTTTAAGCAAACAGCGCAGACCCTGATGAGACGCCGCATCATGCGGCGTCTCATCTGGGTCTAAGCTGTTTGCCAATGCCTTTTTTCTAGACGCTTGGTATAAATGGGATAAACGTTAATAAATTATAACGCGTGTGTTCAATTCATTTTTCTTATAATCGTGTATCCTGATGCTGCATGAAGCAATCTTGAAACAGGATACAAATTGCATAAATAACATCGGCCAGCCAACGGTGTGGTGTTAAATAATTTTTTAATATAGAAAAAAGATAAACAGAAATTATTTTGCAGTGGATAAAAATAAAACAATTTTAAACCATTGCTTCTATCAATGTATTCGATCTTTCCGTCATTTCAGGTAAAGTTGCATTACTACTTGATGGCTTCTTTAATACCATATTTATAATTAGATTCCACACCGCACAGCTATCGGATCGGAAATGGTTTGCTTATAGATTAAAAACCATTATGAATTGGTGTCCGATTGCCGTTTATCTACTGGATCTTAACAAGGTGTGCGAGAGAATTATCGATAACCGAACATACATTTAAATGTCGAGATAAAAGTAAACATGACTTATTTGTTCACTGCGCCTACATGTGGGGTATGTAACAGACGTGAAAAGCAAACTTTCTATTGTCGTCTGCGAGAGAGTGTTCGATAAGTAATATTCAATCAAACTGTAATAACAGACGAGTCGAGGGTCGCGTCGGGTCAGAAACTCAATTGTCGTCTGTGTAATTATCGTTCAGATTATAGTCTCTGGTAAACTTCGTTTTTTTATCCGATTGAACGTCACTTACAAAATAGGAAATCAGAGGGACAAAACGAAGCGATAAATCTAATGGTGTATCAGCTTAAATAAACCAGTTTGTGTAAAATTCTGATGCCTGGAATTTCCCCGAATCCAAGGTAGGTTTATTTTATTTTGGTTTTGGTGATAGTGTACGTGAATGTGCAATGCGTATATAAATGTATAAGTGCTCTTTAAATTGTATATATATGTGTGAATGTGTAAAGTGTATATTCGTCAATACGTGCATTCGTACATTTCATAATAGCAGTTATAGGTTTAGTTGAATAGTTATATCGTCCCAGGAATTCTCACGAGGGTCTTCTACGTTAACCCATTTATGCCTAGCGTCTAGAAAAAGGCCTTGGCAAACAGCGTAGACCCACCCAGATGAGACGCCTCATGATGCGGCGTCTCATCAGGGTCTGCGCCGTTTGCTTAAAGGAATTTCTGTAAGAAATTTTCTAAATATAGAAATAAATATACTAGACATCCATAATTTTGAAAATAAAATTGATCCAATTTAGAAGGATGGGAGAGTCCACTAGGCATATATGGGAAAAATTACGTCGTGAACCAATTAGACTGCCTCACATATTTTATGTAAACTAACCACATGAAAAAAGTTGCTAATTATCATATCATTTTGCGTTAAAACCGCTTTTACTTTTCTCCTTTTTTCCATCTGAGACAAACTTTTGGGAATATTTTTGTTCATCAGTTTGCGGACAGGTGCATTGAAAAGTTTGAAATTACCTTTTTTCAACATGTTAAGTTTACCAATCGTTAATATGAACTAATATCGTATTCAGTTAATAAAAAACAAACCGATATTTATTTATGATTTAGTTAGAAATCATATTCTAGAACACCATAAATCGTTGACGTAACCGCTAAAAAATAATTAAACACACTACAAGAACATTTCCAAAAAGGGGAGTCATTAGTTAAAACGAATCTTCGATAACATGTGATTTTTTTAACTGCATGTGAAAAAATACAAGGAATACGAATTGCCATACATATCGCATAGGTTGGACATATTATACATTTTTTAAACAAAAGCAAACATCATTGAAGTCATTTTGGCTGTTTTGAATAAAAACACAACGTTTTCAGATGTCGATAAGATTTAAAATGACATGTTTCTTCCAAAGATAGGAAGTGCGGCGTTAATTTCCTGTTAAAAAGATTATTGAATTATACTCTATTGGGTTTACGCTATGGTTAATGTATACATATCATCGATAAAAAGATAAAAGGTTATTTACATAATGAAACGCTCTTTAAATACAAAGGGAATTTTAATTATTGAAAAACAACAATATTGCGCCAACGGTCAAAGGTCTATGACGTCACGCCGACATCAATCTTGCGAAGTAATGTCCATAAATCCGCGAAACAAAAAAGCTCTCGAGTAGAAAAGTACCATAAACAATGGAGAGGGTATTGTAAATATAATCTACAGCGCGAACACATTGAATGGGAAAGTAAAAATTCGTCGTGGTGGCTTATGTTCTACGCGCCGATAATTTATCAACCCATGACGATAAAGCTCTGAAAGCCGTCCGCGCTTTGTTCGGTGGCAGGATCGTTGACATATTGCAGTAGAATATGCTCATTGAATACAAGCTTTTAATCCACTCAGTGCCTTTTATGTTGCAGTTTTATGGGGCAGATAAAAGTGCCTTTCATTTCTACATGTTTGAGAATATGGACCTAGTGCCTCTATGACAGTTAAATGTCTTTTGTGTTTTACTGCTGTCTCAGAGACGACTATCACTTTGGCCATACCAATTGTATCGTGTGTTTATCATCTTCAAGACGGTTGGTTTTCGGTTGCAATATAAAATTGTTGCAGGAAACCAATTGCTTTAGCTTTTGTTACACATAGCAGTAACTGTCATGAATAGATTCTGAAAGCATTATGATATCTTCGTGTGATTAGTTTTCGTCTGCCTGTTAGCAAGTTTTCAAAAATCATGGGGACGCTACACATAGAATATAATTTGTATGGCCTCATTACATTTTACGAAGCGTAATTCCACAGTATGCCCTTCAGCTCGCGGTAGGCCTAATGTTTTCTAGTGTTTCCAGCTTCGTGTTTCTTTCATGCTATCAATCCCTTGATGCAGGTTCGATTCGGGCATGAAAAAAGCAACAGTGACATTTTGTATAACGTTGACATTTGTATTATCCCCATTGAGTGTTCTGTTTAGATGAAAGGATACAGAGTTGTTTGTTCATGTGTTTTTGCAGCATTTATGTGGTGAAGGCTGAAGAATGTAAATGCCTATACTATATTTGATTTTAATGCGTCCAATGCAATGTGGTCCACTTGAGTGATATTTAATGTATTAAAGTAGTATATGTTCACTAGTTTCAATATTCGTCATACAATCAGCAGTGGTCCAACGAATCCACCTTAATTTAAATGAATGTGTGTAACTATTTCAACATTAATTGAGTCGCGTTCTGAAAAATACTGGACATAATGCATGTGCGTAAAGTGTCGTCACAGATTAGCCTGTGCAGTCCGCACAGGCTAATCAGGGACGACACTTTATGCCTAAATTGGATTTTTGCTAGGAAGAGACTTCATTTAAACGAAAAAAATGTCATAAAAGCCGAAAGTGTCGTCCCTGATTAGCCTGTGCGGACTGCACAAGCTAAACTGGAACGACACTTTAAGCACATGCATTATGCTCAGTTTTCTCAGAATACGACTCAATTAATCACGGTTAATTGGTTGAGCGCTTAATGAAGGGGCTTATCAGAAAATGGAATGCGAGGAGAACTTGAAAATTTCGGCAGTTACATAGGAAAGTGTATATGTCGCTATGTACAGAGGAAAGTGTATATGTCGGTATGTACAGAGGAAAGTGTAAATGTCGGTATGTACAGAGGAACGTGTATATGTCGGTATGTACAGAGGAAAGTGTATATGCCGGTATATATAGAGGAAAGTATATATGTCGGTATGATAGAGGAAAGTGTTTATGTCGTTATGTATAGAGGAAAGTGTATATGTCGGTATGTACATAGAAAAGTGTATATGTCGGTATGTACATAGAAAAGTGTATATGTCAGTATGTTCAGAGGAAAGTGTATATGCAGTATGAACAGAGGAAAGTGTATATGTCGGTATGTACATAGGAAAGTAGTAGGTCGGTTTGTACAGAGGAAAGTGTATATGTCGGTATTTATAGAGGAAAGTGTATATGTCGGTATGTACAGAAGGAAGTGTATATGTAGTATGCACAGATGAAAGTGTATATGTCGGTATGTAAAGAGGAAAGTGTATTTGTCGGTATGTACCGAGAAAAGTGTATATGTCGGTATGTACAGAGGAAAGTGTATATGTCGATATGTACAGAGGAAAGAAAGTGTAAATGTAGTATGAACAGAGGAAATTGTATATGCAGTATGCACAGAGGAAAGTGTATATGTCGGTATGTACAGAGGAAAGTGTATATGTCGGTATGTACATAGGAAAGTGTATATGTCGGTATGTAAAGAGGAAAGTGTGTCTGTCTATATATACAGAGGAAAGTTTGTCAGTTTTCGTATACAGAGTGTGTGTCTATCTGTATGGAAAGAGTAAATTGTGAAGTCCTTATGTATAGAGGAAAGTTGTTTTTTAAATACAGAAGAAAATGTGTATGTCGTAAATTGTCTTTATATACAGTGGAAGATGTGTATGTCGGTATAGAAGGAGGAAAGTGTGTTTGTCGGTACATACAAGAGAAAGTATGTCTTTTTATAAAAACAAAAGAAAGTGTGGGTGTCTGTATATAATGAGAAAACTGTGTATGTTTCTTCGTTACTTAGGAGGTAAACATGTAAAGACAAAACAAGACATCAACAATTAATCCACTTTAGTAACATGTAATATCTTCCTTATCTATAATGATTACAGTTGTGCAAATATAAACTTTTAATGCAGGCAAACGCGCATTTTCTTCATGATCGGACTTAAAAATATATTTGCTGTTATTGAATAATTAATACACGATGATAAAGCAGTTGTTAATGGAAACCATCAGGTTTGATAACTAGACCAGGGAATCTTATTTTGAGCTCTTCTCGGAGCCATTCAAATGTAGACTTCCGGTTTCATGTCTTATTGTAACTTTTTTTTAATGGGAATATGTATATTGCAATACCAACAAATGGAAATTTTCCGCTATAAATTCTTACTCCAGTCGAGCCAATGATACAATAGTTGTTATTGTATGTCTAAACTTAGAAACTTGGTATGTTGTTAATTGCTAATGATGACGAGATAAATTGCTGTCAGAAAATATTTAATTGTTCGTGTACTGTAGCAGTTTTGATTAGTCTAAACAAGCCGATTTTGCGGATTTGCTTAGAGTAATTAACACAATTGAAATGTTCCGATTGCGATTATGTATTTTACATACATTATCTGGTTTCACACGTGCAAATATATATGTTTTTAAGTGTGAAATGGCTATATATGTGTCTTGTTCTGATAAAACTAGGCATAATACATGTGCGTAAAGTGTCGTCCCAGATAAGCCTGTGCAGTCCGCACAGGCTAATCAGGGACGACCCTTTCCGCCTAAACTTGATTTTCGGTAAGGAGGGACTTCCTTGAAACTAAAAATACCATAAAAGCGGAATTTGTCGTCCTTGATTAGCTTGTGCGGACTGCACAAGCTAATCTGGAACGACACTTTACGCGCACGAATTTAGCCCAGTTTTCTCAGAACAAGACACACATATGTTTATAAAAGAGCCTGCAACGACCAAAACGTCGAGATATTGACACATGTATTATCATGCGATAGCCAGCATATTTAACCCATTTATGCCAAGTGCTCTCCCATCCTTCTTAATTGGATAAATTTATTTCCAAAATTAGGGATGTCTAGTATATTTATTTCTATATTTAGAATATTACTTACAGAAATTCCTTAAAGCAAACAGCGCAGACATTGATGAGACGCCGCATCATGCGGCGTCTCATCTGGGCCTACGCTGTTTGCAAAGGCCTTTTATCTAGACGCTAGGCATAAATGGGTTAAATATAGAATCAATTATAAACTAAACTAATCATGTTATGTTAATAGCATAAACTGAAATAATTTGATTAAAAACATCGGCACTGATATAATACGAGTTTGACACATATCTACGGCACGATGACACATATCTACGGTATAAGCACACATATCTACGGTATGAGGACATATATCTACGGTACGAGGACACATATCTACGATATGAGCACACATATCTACGGTATGAGGATATATATCTACGGTATGAGGACACATATCTACGGTATGAGGACATATATCTACAGTATGAGCACACATATCTACGGTATGAGGACGTATATCTACGGTATGAGCACACATATATACGGTATGATGACATATATCTACGGTATGAGCACACATATCTACGAAATGAGGACATATATCTACGGTATGAGGACACATATCTACGGTATGAGGACATATATCTACGGTATGAGTACACATATCTACGGTATGAGGACATATATCTACGGTATGAGCACACATATCTATGGTATGAGGACATATATCTACGGTATGAGGACACATATCTACGGTATGAGTACACATATCTACGGTATGAGGAAGCTTTACAAGCAATTTAAACATTATAAGTGACCACGCTTGTTTGAATATAACAAAACACACGAACATGCAAAATGAACTATATACTATCAATGACTTATGTACTTTTTGTTTTGCAATAAGCGGAAAGTTCGCCATAATCCTTTTACGTGGCATTATGGAGATTTGTTTACCTGGTACGTGATTAACCTTTCACGAACGGTAGACATCAGTCCCAATCGATTAACAATACTTTTGTTAATGACATGTACAGTCGCAGACTAGAACCATTCGCCTCGCAAGTATTGGTCAATTTTAAACTGTAAGGTATACTCTTCAATAATGAATTACTCTGAACAATAATCCTTCTACGACAAAGTACGTGCGGTAGTCCCTCCGGGGAAATTCACGTGAACCATTTGTAGTTGCATATAAACAATTAAATATTTATGTCCCATGCGTGACCTATTTGCCCTTCTGCAAGGCAGCTTTGCCATTGTGTACTTTTCCAAAACAGAATCATGGTACATAAGTTTAAACTTGAATAGTGGAGCCGCGTTCTGTGAAAACTGGGCTTTATACATGAGCGTCAAGTGCAGTCCGCACAGGCTAATCAGGGACGACACTTTCCGTTTTTATGGTATTTCTATTTTCAAGTAAGTCCCTCCTTACCGAAAATCAAGTTTAGGCGGCAAGTGTCGTCCCTGATTAGCCTGTGCGGACTGCACATGCTAATCTGGGACGACACTTTACGCACATGCATTATGACCAGTTTTATCAGAGCACGACTCAGTGACTGATGGGACCGTGAGCACGACTCAGTGACTGATGGGACCGTGAGCACGACTCAGTGACTGATGGGACCGTGAGCACGACTCAGTGACTGATGGGACCGTGAGCACGACTCAGTGACTGATGGGACCGTTACGTCATTGAATGGAGAGGTTGGGTATAGAGTTTGTTGTTGAAACAATCATGATTGTGTTGATGTGCGATTTTTTTGACAAACCCATTTTTGTAATCATATTTTATAAAATGTTGAATATCGTTTGTTTGTGTGTATGTGTGTGTTCTTTTTTTGGCGTATTAACATATTGTAGTATTGCATTATACTTAAGTGGATTCGTTGATAATCCTTGTATGCATAACCACAACATATTGTAGAGAATAATTAAGTGCAGGTTCGTTGCTTATTCAGAAAAACACATGCACATTTTAATAGAAAGAAATTTGGATACCGTTGATTACTGTACTCGTTTTCTTAGTGTCCGTAATATTTAGGCCTACCACTCATTTAGGATGCATTCTAAACATTATATATGTGTATATGTAATTAGGAGACGATGACAAAATCTTCTACATGAAGAATAATGTAAAGAGAGAAAGTTAATAGTAAGTTTGACTCAAAATAAAAGCTATTCTTGAATGTTCCAATTTAAAGAATATTTTTTTATTTTTCTTGGACTTGAGTCTAAGATCTGTTTGTTTTATACGGGCCATGGTGCGTGAACGCTGTTTGATGTTCATTGGTCGCATGTATTTAACGCTGATGCACTTCAACAGCTCCGACATAAAAGCTTTTAGATTACTAGTATATAGACAGCCTGAAGCGTTCTATATGCGAGTGGGAAGTTGTTTGTCGTCGCTACAAATTTTCGTGGTATATATATGTTTGTATCAGATCAAATTTGCTTATAAGGCGCCAGATGAAATTGTTTCTTAAATAAAGTTTAATTTGAATTGCTACGTGTTTAGTTTACGTGATTAATGCCAATAAAGAAAATACATTCAAAAAGTTGTATTCGGTGAGCTTTGTATTGAAAAAGTGCAACTGATTTTAGTGCGTGCTACGTAAGTACTAAATGTCCACATATTTAATGTCCGTAAAGACACGCTGTTTTAACGTATTTTATAATGTGGGTAAACGGGCTTGAACGCACTTAAAAAAGGTAGCTCATTTCAATGCATGGTATGTACATGTAATGACCCTTAAAGGGGCCTTTTCACAGTTTTTGGCATGTTTTGAAATAAGTCATTAAATGCTTTATATTGATAAATGTAAACATTGGATCTTAAAAGCTCCAGTAATAAATCAAGAATAAAATTTAAAAAAAGGGAACAAAAAAGTAGCCGCAGCTGGACTCGAACCAGTGACCCCCGGAGTCCTAGAGTAACCTGGAGTAAAAAAGTAATAGCCCGCTCGGCTATTCTGCCAAACATTCTTGATTGAAGTATTTTATGCAATATATGAGCAATCATCGAAGTTTCACAAAATTTAACGACAACAACAGAACTCTCCAAATTATTCAATCGTTTCGCGTTGCAACGCTTTATAATTTTTAGGGTTTTTAAATCGTAAAAAGATGCATATATTGGCTATATTAGAACATGGTAAAAGTTCAATAATACTGTTTCCTCACAAATATCAAAACTAAAACGAAATTTGCCAATCTGAAACAACTTTCTTCAATTTTGTCAATTTACCTAACCGTGAAAAGATCACTTTAAGACAATTTAAATGTTCCTATTTGAAAATATGCTCATAATGGGTTTACACTTGGTCGACTCATCACCAAACAGAACAAATGCCTGGGCATTGTTTGACCATAAGTAATAGACTGTTATTAAATATGCAGATACCGGTTATATTGCATTATTATCGTGAAAGAACAGTTGAGTGAGTCAGACAGGACAACTTCCATTTATCCGATAATTACTCTTTGTCAAGCCGTTCGCATTTGGTCATTCGTTTCCAGAGCGGTTCTGCAACTGATTAGTATATCTCGGTGGGCAAAATGGCAACGACGTCTCGTGAATTCGTTTTCAATACTTTGACCAATACATCGATATGTAAATGCAAGTCAAGCGATCATTCAAATAGCTTGAAGGGTTTTTAAAACAGAGTCGACCGTCTGACCTCTTGGCACTAGCATGGATGACACCGCCTGGCTTTCAGTTGACACTATGCGGTATGCAGACGGGTATAGCCATATTCAAAATGTGACGGTCAAACTTAAATGTCAAATATTAAATGTTGCCACAACACAGTTTACCCGAAATGAAACTATAATTTAACAATCGTAAAACAAATTTCCACAACAAACCACTGTGTGAAGACGACGTGTAATGTCAAAGCCAGATTTCCTAACTTAAAATTCGTATTCTCACATATAGATCAAAAGTCAAACATTGCTTAAGCAATATAACTTATTATTTTGCTTTTTCGGAGGAAAATAACTTTAAAATACTTTGACGACACGTTGTCTTTGTTAAAACGTGTTGACCATGCTCATCTTTAGTTTAAGATGTTTTTCCCCAAACTACCTTAGTAAACTGAATGTGTGTATTGAATCAGGGCCGTACCCAGGAAATGTTGACTGGGGGGGCCCAAATGGGGAGGGTGCGGCACTGTTCAATGTGAATTTTAATGCATATAGAAACATATGTTGTGTTATAAATTTATGGATATATAACAAGTAAATCAGCACCTTTCTGAAGTCTAAAGCTTTAACCATTATGGGCCGTCCATAAAGATTGTCACGCTCCAGGTGGGGGGAGGGTGAGTAAGAAAGTGACCGTTTGTGACATGGGGGAGGGGGTCAGGCGATGTGTGATGTCAAACATTTATTTAAAAAAAATTGTATAATTTATTTATTATTTCTTTAGTAGAATTTAAAAATAATTTTCAAAAAAATTGTTAGTTTTATGTCAAAATAAGACGAATTGCGTATCTCCTGATTCTGTTGTTCGAATGTTTAATAGGCAACTTGGCTGGGCCGGCTTATTCAATAGGCACAACCTCCACACAGATTTCAATGACGATATAATTGGACTGTTCCATTTTTAGTTAGTAAAGGGTTGAAAGAAAATCTAAACTATAATTTCGTTTTTATTAGAGGTTAACACGTGGATAAATATTCATACTGCTCATCGTAACAACCCTACAGTTATAAAAGCCTGTAATGTGAAAGTTCTTTTACCGGTAAGTGAAATTTTAATACGGTTTTATAGTGAATTGAGTTTGAGATTAAATTTAAATTAAGTATTAATTTAAAAGAAATGTTCGAAAGTGTGAGTTTTTGACGTACTTTAGCCGAGGGGGGTCCAAAATTGTGTAACAGTTTGTGACATGCCGGAGTAAAAATGGTCAAAAAAAGCGTGACATGCATTATCAACGACCCCTTGGTGTGAAATTCACACACATGTGTAAAGCTTTAGATTTCATAAATGTATAACACTTTATAAAGAAGTAAAAGTCACCTTTGAAAGTAAAAAACCTTTATTATGAAATGTAACAAAAAAGTATGACTGTAGAGGAGGTTTGATTTCAAAGAGAAAATACTACTATGGTTATATGTCAGTAACTGACATATAACCTACTAGTATTTTCTAAATCAAACCTCCTCTATTTAAATTTCAAAGCAAATTCATTATACAGTGTTTATCATCTACAGCACAGTTTTCACAGAAATTTAATAAGCTATGACTCTATAGAGGAGGTTTGAATTCAAAAGAGAAAACACTATTGTCGTTCAGACCTACGACCTTCTGTATCAGTTCCATCCATCCGCTGTTTCTCTTTCCTTGTCCAATCAAAAGTCGTGTTACACCCACCATCAAAAGATGAAGCATTGAGCACAATGGGTGGATCAATTCTAGTGGGCGGAGCGATCATAGATAAGGCGTCATGTCAATTGACAGATCGGGAATAAGGTGATAAGAAAACAATGCCTAGGGGCTTATCTTCACTGGCGAGTAAGTTAGCGCTAATCCCCTTGAGTATCAGGGGCAATAAAACACATCTGCACATTTGTATTGCAGGGAAGTGTACTGTGGGCCCTTTCATGTGAGAAATTTTGCAGTAGGCCCATTATTAAAAAATCATAACTCGACAGCCAGCTGGGGGGGCCCGGGCCCCTGGGCCCAGTGCCTGGGTACGGGCCTGTGAATGTTTATGTAACAGATGCTATAATAAGTTTTGCAGCATATTCCTAGAAACGTAATTGGTAATTGCTAGACAACGAATTTATTTTTATTGATAGAATACTGGGCAAGATGTTTACAATACGTCGGGGAATAACAAAAATCCAATATCGCTGTAGGGTAATCCAGACATGTCAATGTCAGATTCAAACGTTCGTTTCGTGCTTTTGTTGCATGTCTGTCAAAAGTGCCAATAAAATGTTTCGTTTATGTGTTTATGTAGTGTTTTTCCTAGCTTTTTTATCATATTATGTAATTAAATTTGGCAACAAAACGTCTCTTTAAAACCGGATTGTATTGTCAGTTAAATTACAATTGTTTTGTTTTCGGTAGTAGTAGTAGTAGTAGTAGTAGTAGTAGTAGTAGTAGTAGAAGTAGAAGTAGTAGTAGTAGTAGTAGTAGTAGTAGTAGTAGTAGTAGTATATATAACTCATTTTTCTTACAAATAGTAAATAACATGTTTCAATCACTCATCAACGCTTATCAAGACGTATTATGCTAGGAAGAAAACAACAAATCTCAGCGAAGGGTTCCAAACAACACTGCCTTACCCGAGTATAATATCAGTATAGTGTTGTACTTATATGAATTTGTAATATTTTTGGTAGCAAGAAGGATGCATTGTGTATTTACTGTTCAATCCATATCGATTATAACTTTAGTTTTCTGGATATATATGAATTATCCTACTAAGTTTACATAATGGGGTGATGTTGTGTATGTCTAAATATATTGCACGGATGTCCAAAATTGTAGAGTAAAGACCAATACTAGGATAGTAAATGCAATATAGCAAATAGTGACTTCATTTACATGCAACTTTTTTGAATACGTTCCAATTTTGAAATATACGAATGCTTTCGGGCGTGAATTGTGCTGTCAGTTACTTTGTTTCAACTTGTGTTTTTGTCAGCTAATTGGCAGTTGATATTAATGTTATGTCAGCCGACAGAAGACAGTAACTTTCGGATTGTAATGCTTGAAGGGTTACACTTTACATGTTTACATGATTTCATTTTATGTTTTCGCTTAACAAAAAAGTGTTGTGTACACAAAGATCTTACTAACGCACCGCATGGAAAAGCACCTATTATGCTTATTATATCGATCTGAGAACAGTTGGAGCATTCTCACAGAGGCACTTAACTGACACTCTTTAAGCGGTTAAAAATACTCACACCTAGTAATCATAATTTAACCATCGTTATTGTTATCCAGACCATTATCATCATCATCGTCCAACTTATCATCATCGTATCATCGTTATTATCAGTAGCATCACCATCTTCCACATAATCATCGTTTGTAACAAAAGTGTGTTTAAGGTTTTACGTGAGCCATACCAAACATGTAACATTCCGATTTGATCACTTACATGTTAATCAATTAAACTGAATTCCGAACAAAGCAAGTGTATACCCTAATCGAAATCAGTAAACCCACGTTTCACAGATTAAAATGCTTGCCAGGAGGTAAATATCGAGTGTAATTAAATTGTAATTCGAAGCTTACAATCCGAGAAAGAGACAATCGCAAGTATAGAATATAGAGTATAGAATGCAATGTGTTCATCGATGATCATAATATATCTGCGAATGTTCATCGATGATCATAATATATCTGCGAGTGTTCATCGATGATCATAATATATCTGCGAATGTTCATCGATGATCATAATATATCTGCGAATGTTCATCGATGATCATAATATATCTGCGAGTGTTCATCGATGATCATAATATATCTGCGAATGTTCATCGAT
Source organism: Dreissena polymorpha (assembly GCF_020536995.1). Lineage (NCBI taxonomy): Eukaryota > Metazoa > Mollusca > Bivalvia > Myida > Dreissenidae > Dreissena > Dreissena polymorpha. The sequence continues at coordinate 13,978,486 of NC_068357.1, forward strand.
GATCATAATATATCTGCGAGTGTTCATCGATGATCATAATATATCTGCGAGTGTTCATCGATGATCATAATATATCTGCGAATGTTCATCGATGATCATAATATATCTGCGAATGTTCATCGATGATCATAATATATCTGCGAGTGTTCATCGATGATCATAATATATCTGCGAGTGTTCATCGATGATCATAATATATCTGCGAATGTTCATCGATGATCATAATATATCTGCGAGTGTTCATCGATGATCATAATATATCTGCGAATGTTCATCGATGATCATAATATATCTGCGAGTGTTCATCGATGATCATAATATATCTGCGAATGTTCATCGATGATCATAATATATCTGCGAGTGTTCATCGATGATCATAATATATCTGCGAATGTTCATCGATGATCATAATATATCTGCGAGTGTTCATCGATGATCATAATATATCTGCGAATGTTCATCGATGATCATAATATATCTGCGAATGTTCATCGATGATCATAATATATCTGCGAGTGTTCATCGATGATCATAATATATCTGCGAATGTTGATAAAAACCGGACTTAATACATGTGTCCGCACAGGCTAATAAGGGACATCACTTTCCGCCTTTACCGAATTTTCGCTCAGAAAATACTTCCTTTAAATACAATTCAGCTGAAAGTGTAGTCCTTGATTAACATGTGCGATAGTATGCACATGCATAATCCAATACTCGCCATTAAGCCCCGTTTTCCCAGAGAGAGGCTCATATAATATGCTATTTCCGTGAATTTCCATTTTGCGAACTTGTACCTTTAACGTATTTCTTCCCAATGCATAGTTGCCGACTTGCTGATTTGAAGATATAAATAAAATGAACTTTTGCCTTATTTTAAAGTAATTGAGCGTCTGTTATTGAAACTAATTATACCTAGATTATATCATGAAATGTAAAAACTCATTTCCACTCAATTTGACACATTACAATTATAGTTCATTATTGGCGATTTCGCGATTGGGATTTGAAAGGACCGAATGGTAGTTTTGCATAATCATTGAAATTAATTTGATTTATTGAGTAATTCGTAATACGCCAACGAAACCACTGCTTATCAACTCAATTAAGATTGAGAATTCGATAAAACGTATTAACGGATAAAGCAAAATTTATAAACCTGTCAAAATGGCTGAATCCAGGAGGTTAATAACAGAATATCTACAATACATTGAACCCTTATATGACATTAAAATAAGCCTTCGTTAGAGTATGAAATTTCTTTTCAGACAGCTTCAAATAACTGGAACTGTTTAATTGTATATGCGTTACTTTTGAAACTCGCATATGCTTACTCAAATAAATTGGCATCGTCGTTAAACAACGTACTTATAAGATGAATACGATTTGGCAACGTTCATCATATGAAAACACGCCATCTCATTCCGCGGTTTAAACTAAATGATATGTTATTTACTGAGGCATTAGCCGTCTGGTTAGAGCAGTGGTTGGTACACGTATTCATCACCTAGGCGACCCGAGTTCAATCCCCGTTCATGGCGAATATGAGTTTGTTTCGTGATCACCATGCCCATGGGTGGGTTTCCTCCCCCACACCGCCTCAAACAGCACAATACCACGCTGGCATTGAGTATCTTTCAGTGAAAACTAAATAGCTGGATATTACAGCTATAATTCAAAATGCGTCCCATCCTTCGTGAGTCTCGTAAACGTTAGGTAGGGGTGCTGGGACACACTCTGTGTCCTCGCATAATACAACTTCAGGCGCGGAAGGACATAATACATTTAAAAAAACATATGGGCTCAATGGGTCATTGTCGACCTGAAATGGCCCTCAAGTCACCCGGGGGTGACTAGAAGCCGATTCTTGTCTCCCTAGGATGACTTCAAGCCGACGCTAGTCACCCCCGGGTGACATGAAGCCGATTGTAGTCACTCGTGGTGACATGAAGCCGATTCTTGTCACCCGGGGGTGACATGAAGCCGATTCTAGTCACCCTCGAAATCAGCATAAAGTCACCCCTGGCAACAATTTTACTTTTCAACAAAAAATACATGATTTGGCCGTTCATATGCGGGGTAAAAAATACTCCACAAACGAAAGTAGAGCTAAATCTCTTAATAAACTAAATTTAATAATTGCAAGAGTCAGCCACAATAACCTATATTATATATCTGGATGGGGTGCCCTTTGATAAAATATAATAAACGGGTGACTAGATGCCGATTCTTGTCACCCAGGGGTGACTAAAAGCCGATTAACATGTAAGTGACTAGCATCGGCTTGAAGTCACCACAGGGTGACATGAATCGGCTTCTAGTCACCCCCGGGTGACGTTAGGGCTACTTCAGGTCGACAATGACCCAATGAGCATAAGTGAGTCTTTCGAAATAATACTTAGCAAAAAATAGGAAATGTAATCAACGTGTGGCGGATAATTCTTGTTAAACCTTTAAACCCCGCATCGATAATTAAAGGCTCTTTAAATGTGAGATCCGTAATTATTTACCAATTTTTAAATATTTTTTCCGTATTTTATATATAAAGGTTATCAAAAAACAATATGTATATGCTATTGGGCATTTCCATAAAATATGAGCAATACAACTTGTTTTGAGCTCAAAATACAATGTCCTCCAAGTCAATCGTGTTTACAAACAATCAGTTTATTTACATCGCTGTTTACTCGGGAAAGTGAAAGTGACTCAGGTCACCAAAAATATATCGTTGATTTTTAATGTTTTCCGGTATCACTCACAAAGTATGTCTCTTCTAATAATGGTCAAAACTTTTGTAGTGATCTAATTTGTTACTTTTTGCTGGTAAAAAGTTGTTTTAACTAGAATTAAAAGTGAATGTTCTTTTGGCTATTTTTAGCATACGTCACCGCTTTGGGGCTACATATCACGTTAGTTGCAAAGTTGTAAACATTTCTTCCAATTATGAAACGGGTATGTCTTCAATACTTCTTGACAACGTTGCACCTCTGCTGTGTTATTAGCATTTTTTATGCAAGAGTAACTGAAATCCGGTAAAAATTATGCAAGTTTATATGCATAAGAATTGGATTTGTCACCTTTATAGGGCCTTTAATACGTTAACGTCTTCAGCTGTATGGTTAATTTGATCTCTTACATTACATGTTAGTAACCGTACAGTCGGTCTTGTATTGGTTCTTTTGAACTATTTTATCGATTACGTTACCGATTGTAAGTGGTGACGTCACGTAATTACCCTTGGCGTCTCCACTTTCATGAATGGAACACAGACTCCGGTCTTGGTTTCACTTTCCAATCAAACGAAGCACGAACTTGCCAAACAATCACGTTTTATTGAGTAGTTAATCGTGTAGCGCGTTGTTTACAATAATGTGTGCAATACAATACGAATGGTGATTTAAATTTTGGGATCAATTCATGGGAGGTAATATGTTTCATTCGATTCTTAACGGTCTAACTAAATACAATAGATAATATTGTCATTTAAAACGAATAGTTTTTTAATTTGAATAATAAATTCATGATAACATTCCTTTAACCAGTGTTGGACGAATAAAACGGTTCACCAAAATCATCCGCAACATCGCGTAATCAATAAAATAAAACGTCACTTCGGTGTTACCTTGTCGAGATTTTCTGACCGCTAGGTCACGTGATAAAGTGGGCGGAGCGATTCCGGATGAGATGTTATTTATTCGCACGTTATTTATTTTATTATATATTAATTTTCTGTGACATTTATCCCATTGATAAGCTACTTCTGTTCATATATTATGTCAATCCGTTCATTTTATGCAACACATTTATTTACAAGCGTATTTCCGTTTCCAAAACACCAACATTTTTTTCAACTTACTTCGACTTTTAAAGGTATTATTTGGGGGGGGGGGATGGGGGGGTTGCAAACCAATCGGTAAGTTCTTTGGAAAAAAAATCGTTTGATAAATTTGATGGTTAACTTGACTTTTATGAAAGTCACTTAGACAAACATTTCATCGCAGTCGGACATGGCATTGTCATTCATAAAACGAAACCAATAACACGAAATCTCACTTTAAACATTATAAAAAAAATCAATTATTGTTCATGGAAGGATCTAGTAAATTGTATACTTAAGAATCTTGCATTTATCTCGAAATGTTGTGATACACTCCATATGCAATTAAATGAGTGCTAATTATAATAATTTTCCGAGCTTCTTTTGGATATACATCTATATACCAATTTGATTAAAATGTAAAAAAAAGTGTAAAATATTTTGGGAACTATATCGCTGGTGATCTCGACCACTCGCTGTTCATACAAGCGACGAATTACATCTGATTTTGCGAGGAATAGAACAAATATTATTTGTGGAACATATGGTTCTGTAGACCTATTTGAGCATCAAAATAATTCACTTACTATCAAATGTACGTCGAATAGAGCCGCTTGTGCATATTTTCGTGCCTGTTTATTGAATTGTATTTAGATGTTCGAACCATAACCAATCTCACTATTTTAAATCGGATATTTTATTTTTATTATAGAAAGTAAAATAATTATTGGACTGAACTTTAAAATAGTGTAAACAGAATCAATGTTCAACATGTATACAACATTATTTCACAGATTAAAACTACTTAATGCTTTCTTCAATATTGAACCGACGAATACTAGACATATAAGTAATCTACACTAATCCGTCAATCGTATTTGAAATAACTCACATCCATTTTATGGTCTAAAAAGAAAAGTTTATTTTGTGTACCGATAATTTTATATAGCATGGTAAAGCAGTTGAGAAATTCGCGATCGAATGTCAACTGCATGTTAAAGTTCGCGTGGGAAAAAAGGTTTAAATTTGTTTGAAACTTGATATTTTTTTATTTGATAGCGGATAGAAGTTTCGTTGATTGGATCTTGGTACGATCAGGATATAACACGGTATTGATACTTAATTTATGTTTTATTATGTTTCTATATGTGCCCGTGCAAATCGCATTATAAACAATTGACATGCCCATGAAAGGTTAACTACTTTAGTAAATTGAGTTGCGTTCTGAGAAAACTGGGTATAATGCATGTACGTAAAGTGTCGTCCCAGATTAATCAGGGACGACACTTTCCGCTTTTATGATATTTTATGTTTAAAGATAGTCTCTTCTTAGCAAAAATCTAGTTTTTAGTTTTATCCGCACAGGCTAATCAGGGACGACACTTTGCCCGCATGCATTATGCACAGTTTTCCCAGAACGCGATACAATTAGACGAGAGGACGATGATGATCCTTGAACGTTCGCCTGAACAACTGTAGCGTAGAGGTATAATACTTGACACCCCTGGTTAGGTGCAACATTGGACTAAGGGGCAAATACTGAACAAACTTGGTCAAGAATCACTATACAGTGTCACCTACCAATATTTAAACATCCGGGCATAGTCATTTTAGAAAAGATTCACGTTTTGAACCAACTTTGTAGAGGATCATGGTGTGATGTTACATATTAAATATCAACGCTCATTGAGTTTTCTTTGAATAGAAGATAAACACAATTATTTAGCTCAATAATCATATTATAAATGTGACCCATGGCTGTGGTCAATTTTTGCCCCAAGGGCAGGGTTGGAATCAAATTTGTATTGGGGGGGGGGGACCTCTATATTATGGATCATTCCAATTAAGAAAGCAATGGGCTTTCAGTTTTCAAACAAGAAGATTAAAAAAGAAAGATTTTTCATATATAAGGCGATATAAAATTGTTTACCCGACAACCCGAAGGGCTTTATATGAAACAAAATGGGAGAAGATCGCTATATTGTGCTACATATTGAATTCGAAGCCATGGGCTATGTCGTTTTAGACGGTTTGCCCTTTATTATACCATTTATGCCTACCGTCTAGAAAAAAGGCCTTGGCAAACAGCGTAGACCAAGATGTGACGCCGCATCATCAGGGTCTGCGCTGTTTGCTTAAAGGTATTTCTGTAAGAAATATTCTACATATAGAAATAAATTTACTAGACATCTCTAATTATGGAAATAAATTAATCAAATTTAGAAGGATGGGAGAGTCCACTAGGCATAAATAGGTTAAGACGGTTTGCCCTTTATTAGAAAATGGTTACCCTCGAGTCCTGGCCACGTTTGACATCAAAGAAATAATTAGAACGAAATTTTCAGAGGACATTTTGAGAATTCCTCATACAAATATGAAAAACGTTTGGTGTGCGGTTTCAGACAAGAAGATTGTGATGGTTTTCCTTATATACTTCTATGTAAAACTAGTGACCCCCGGGGCTGGTAAAGTTTTGACCATAGAGACATAATTTGAATGGACTTTGTAGAGTATCTCTATATGATATTACATACCAAATATGAAGTCTTGGGCTTTTCGATTTTAGAGAAGATGATTTCATAGGGGTTTCCCTTTATAAGTCAATTTAAAACTTTTGACTCCCGGGGTGCGGTCAGTTTTTTTATAAAGTGGCATACTTTTAAAAAACTTTGTAGAGGACTCATAGATGATGCACACTACATAATATGAACACAGCTTGCTTTACGTTTTCAGACAAGAACATTTTTAAGTAGACAAGTATTTGTCTATGTTAGTTTGGTGACTTCGCGTGTGACTTCGCGTAGAGGCCGGCTGTGACCTTGACCTTACGGTTTCATTTAACCCATTTAAACCTAGCGTCTTGAAAAAAGGCCTTGGCAAACAGCGAAGACCCAGATGAGACGCCGCATGATGCGGTGTCTTATCTGGGTCTACGCTGTTTGCTTAAAGGAATTTCTGTAAGAAATATTCTAAATATATAAATAAATATAATAGACATCCTTAATTTTGGAAATAAATTTATCCATTTTAAAAGGATGGGACAGTCCACTAGGCATAAATGGGATAAAGAAATTGTGTAGAGGACCACAAAATGATCTTCATGATTAATATTAAACCTTTCGCCTTGCGGTTTCAGAGGAGAATTATATATGTTAATGGGGTTTGCAAAATGTAACCATCATTTTTATGATCAAGTTGCTACTTTATCGTCATTTATATAACTCGTAACAAAGTAACAAAGTGGTGAAGTATTATTCCCAGTTTAACCCATTTATGCCTAACGTCTAGAAAAAAAGGCCTTGGCAAACAGCGTAGACCCGGATGAGACGCCGCATGATGCGGCGTCTCATCAGGGTCTGAGCTGTTTGCTTAAAGGAATTTCTGTAAGAAATATTCTAAATATAGAAATAAATATAATAGGCATACCTAATTTTGGAAATAAATTAATCCAATTTAGAAGGATGTGAGAGTCCACTAGGCATAAATGGGTTAAATTGTGTAAAAATGACGCACACGTGTTTTTGCTGCGCATATTGCAATAAGTGTTTATGACGTCATAGTAAATATGATATTTCTTATCTTTGTTAGATTGTATTATTCATCAATTTTATTTTTACTTTACTTAGCTTATACATGGAATCTAAAAGGTTATAAATTTTCTTTAAGGGCTTTGCGTAGACGTTCATGTTTACTTTCATACTTGCTTGATGTTTGTGAATCGCGCAGCTGTACATTTTGCACTTAAACTTTGATATATGGTTTTGTTGTCATGTTTAAATAGTTGTGTTATTTTTTCTACTTGATTCCGTGTTTTAAAAATGGAATTATGTAAACAATGTTTTATAAATAGAAACGAACTTTAGATCCATCGTATATTCCGTTTTAAACTATAATTGCATATATCATTGTTTAAATGTAGGTGTAAATATATATATTGCGAAAGGCCTGTATAAAGGCATATACTGACTCCCGGCTCGTTACATTTGCGAGTGTAAGTAAGTACATATGAGCCTCGCATTGGGAAAATGGGGCTTATTGCATCTGGAAAAACGGGGCTTATTGCATCTAGAAAAAGGGGGCTCATTGCATCTGGAAAACGGGGCTTATTGCATCTATAAAAAGGGGGCTCATTGCATCTGGAAAAACGGGGCTTATTGCATCTAGAAAAACGGGGCTTATTGCATCTGGAAAACGGGGCTTATTGCATCTAGAAAAACGGGGCTTATTGCATCTGGAAAACGGGGCTTAATGCATCTGAAAAACGGGGCTTATTGCATCTGGAAAAACGGGGCTTATTGCATCTGGAAAACTGGGCTTATTGCATCTGAAAAACTGGGCTTATTGCATCTGGAAAAACGGGGCTTATTGCATCTGGAAAACTGGGCTTATTGCATCTGGAAAACTGGGCTTATTGCATCTGGAAAAACGGGGCTTATTGCATCTGGAAAACTGGGCTTATTGCATCTGGAAAACTGGGCTTATTGCATCTGGAAAAACGGGGCTTATTGCATCTGGAAAACTGGGCTTATTGCATCTGGAAAACGGGGCTTATTGCATCTGGAAAAACTTATTGCATGTGCGTAGTGTCTTCCCAGATAACACAGAGACGACACTTTCCGATGTAATGTCTATTTTTCGTTTAAAGGAAATCTCTTAGCGAGACCACAATTTTGGCGGAAAGTGTCGTCCCAGATTAGACTGTGCGGACTTCACAGGCTAGTTTAGGACGCTAATTTACTCTCATGCATTAAACCCCGTTTTCCCAGAGCGAGGCATGTGTATTTTTTTTTATTTAATTGATATGTGTATGAATAAGTACAATGTACAAGTTTCTTGTCTTCTAAGATTGTAAGTCCGTTCCTGTATGTAAGCCCTGTGTCGATAGCACGAGGTGTTTAAATGGCCTGTAGCCGCCCGACAGTGGAGGTTCCAAATGAGCATTTCTTAAAATATCTTCAATACAATTCGTTAACATTTGATTATTGACTCGAGGTTGTCATATGGTTTAAATGAAAACTGGCGTCGGACAAGTCGTGAATATTCGCATAACACGTATAACAAAGTACTAAGCATACTAGTAGAAGTATGCGATTTTAGAGAATACGATGTTCCTTTACTCAACATCAGTCACAGTTATACTAATTTACATTGACAGTTTGTAATCTGATTATAGTAATACTTTACAATAATACGGTAATACGAATGAATCTTTTAGTTAAATATCTTTCTCCAATAATACTGGTTTGAAAATAAACTAGAGTGGCGCGGCAGAGGCCCCCACGCCGCATGTTTGACCCAGGGGCGTCCCAGGGTTGGTAATGGGGCCATGCATAGTTGAGATTGACCGTATTGTCATAAGAGAAGTTCAGTATCAATTGGAAGTGAATCGGTATAGAAATGAAGAAATTATAGTAAAAGGCAATTTTGGGTGGGCATGGCCTATTTTGGCGGGGCGCCCAAGGGTTGGTTAAGGGGCCATACATAGTTGAGATTGACCGTATTGTCATAAGAGAGGTTCAGTATCAATTTGAAGTAAATGAGTGTAGAAATGAAGAAGTTACAGTAAAAGGCAATTTTGGGTGGGCGTGACCTATGTGGGCGGGGCGTCCCAGGGTTGGTAATGGGGCAAAGCATAGTTAAGATTGACTGTATTTTCATAAGAGAGGTTCAGTATCAATTTGAAGTGAATCCGTGTAGAAATGAAAAAATTATAGTAAAGGCAATTTTGGGCGGGCGTGACCTATGTGGGCGGGGCGCGCCAGGATTGGTAATGGGGCCATGCATAGTTGAGATTAACCGTATTGTCATAAGAGAGGTTCAGTATCAATTTGAAGTGAATCGGTGTAGAAATGAAAAAAAATGTAGAAAAAGGCAATTTTAGGTGGGCGTGGCCTATGTGGGTGGGGCGCCCAAGGGGCGGTTATGGGGCCATGCATAACTGAGATTGACCATATTGTCATAAGAGAGGTTCAGTATCAATTTGAAGTGAATCCGTGTAGAAATGAAGAAATTATAGTAAAAGGCAATTTTTTGGCGGGCGTGGCCTATGTGTGCGGGGCGCCCCAGGGTTGGTAATGGGGCCATGCATAGTTGAGATTGACCGTATTGTCATCAGAGAGGTTCAGTATCAATTTGAAGTGAATCGGTGTAGAAATGAAGAAATTATAGTAAAAGGCAATTTTAGGTGGGCGTGGCCTATGTGGGTGGGGCGCCACAGGGGTGGTAATGGGACCATGCATAGCTAAGATTGACCATATTGTCATATGAGAGGCTCAGTATCAATTTGAAGACAATCGGTGTAGAAATGAAAAATTATAGTAAAATAACCTAAAAAAATGAGTAAAATTCAATGACCCGGCCCCACCCCAACCCCCATAACTTTTGACCCAGGGGTCAGATCAAAATTCCAAATAGTGCAGGGTCGCTCATATGCTCATAGCTACCATGTGTGTAAGTTTCAAGGTTCTAGTGCTAATAGTGAAGGAGGAGATAGTGGCCAGTACGGACGGACGGACGCTCTATATGACAATGTTATGTTGCAACAAATGTCAGCACTCACAAAACTTCATAATGTTCCTACTTGTGCGGTCAGGATAGTTCGAACTTTTTGGCTGCTTTCTAATTTTAATTATTTAGTAATATAAATTATGCACTCTTATCCTGAAAGCTTGATAACATGGATTACAAGGTGGATTGTACGTCATAGTAATTGCTAGATTCGCCATATAGATATTCGTTCACTCGAGAAAACGTTTGATCGTATTACCCATGCATTTATATAACCTAGGCACGGTTGTGAATAATTCATACGTAATACGTCTTACCTGACATATATAGTCAATAAGCAATTAAAGAACAAAGGCAACGTGAAAGCGCTCTCCTGGCTCGGTTGACTGGGTGCGCTTATCAGATCCAAAGCTTTTGCGAAAGTAGGTCACAGATCTAAATCTAATGGTATCCAAAGTACTAAGGCATCAAAATGTGGGCACGTGTCGGGGACACATGTGATTATATTTTTAAGAATCGATGAAAAGTTAAGTATTCATGAGATATTTATATATGCGTGCACTTAAAACCAGGAAATGCCGTATGTCTGGTTCCCCGCTTTTGCCGGTATAAACAAACATATAACACATGACACTACCTTCACTTATATTTTACCTTCTAGAATCATAGCCCTAATGGCGATGCATTCATCGTACAATGTGTTCTAATGACTTGAGAAGAAAATTGGTTTCCGCGCGTGTAACCGTTAAGTTGAACAAGAGTTAACAGTTCGTTCGTTTATTTCCAGATGGTTGATAAAGAAATTAGTTCCAACTCCCAGTTATATGCGACCCTCCGGGGCGCTTGGATTTTTATTTATGTACTTTACTTTACTTTATGTACTTTTATGTATTTCGATACTTTTATTCTTAGATATATTGATCAAAAATATTCTTTAGCGATAACTTAAGATTTTACAAGAATTTAGTCAAAACATGTGAAATAATAAAACATTAAAGTGCATCTCCATTACTATTTTCAGTTGAATAAGCCCCATGCTACATCACCAACTTCTTATCCAAACCAGGACATCGTAAGCAATCGGATTTTCGTCGGTCTGCGAATTGATCTATACCAGTGCACTTGTTGAAACCTAGGGCGTTCGCGGCAACAGGTTGTTCATAAATTGTGATTCGTTGGAGATGTCCACGGGTCTTTGCACGCAATGCTGCCTGGACTGATAAGCCCGGAAATCGTGTCGCTTCCTTCTGTCCGAACTATGGAGGAGTCCCTATTCCCACCAATAGCGCGGAAAAGCGCAATCTCAGTCGCAAGCGAGAACGACCCTTACGACTATTGCAACCCTCCATCGCAGAGAGACCGGAAGTCGCTGACAACACGGGGGAGCGTTCCGGGATCCTTCTCGGCTAGCCCAATGAAATTCCCGCCGATAGATCGCGCCAATTCCACTAGCATCGCGAGCCTGCCCGGGTCCCGGGCAAATAGGCACCGGACCAGCAATCGGGAGCTCCGTGCAAACTACTGCAGATCGCCGAGCTGCCCTTCCAATCTTGGTTTAACCCGAACGGACAATAGAGTAGAGTTTAAAAAGTTCAATAGGAATCTGTCCCACACGGACGCCGAAAGCTCGGACGTGGGATCAACAGATGTCGAGAACACTACATCAAAACTTCCAAGTATTTTCACGAATGACAATGCGGGCTCGCCGGAAATTAATAACGTTACTACCCGACGAGAGAGGAATAAAACGGATAAGCTGAATTCACTATCGCTGCGTCGAAGTGATTCTTTTTTCAATGCATTTCCTCAAAATAACATAGACAATCGCCGACAGTTTTCAAACAGAGACACCGAGCAAAGGCAAGGTCAGACCGCCGCTCTCCTCTTACCATTACGACCTAACGCTCAAACAAACAAAAAGAAAAAGAAGCGAAGGGCGAGGAAGTTATCCGACTCCGACGTCGACGCTATGGATACCACACCGCGGAACGGCGCGGTGGACAACACAACCAAGCCGGCCGACGGCGGCGATTCCGACCTCGCGCTCAACATAATATCTCGCGAGAGCGAACGGTACGACGAGGATCTAGAGACGACGCCGCGCGCTATCGAAATCAGCTCCTCTCGGAAGGTGAAGCAATGGATGAGCAATAACCAAAAGGAAGGTCACATAAAGGTCTGACACATAAAGCCGGTCAGCGAATCATACATGCAAGCCGGCTTTCGACTAGTCATGCATGGAACACCGGCTCCCTTTCCGATGCGACGTTTTGTTTCTCATGTCGTTATCGTTTCTGGTTTGATTCCCAGTTCAAAAAGTACCAATATGACTACAGTATTACGTTTAACAAAATTTCCTGCGCGTCTTCTGACATCAGCTTGGAGATTTCAAGGGGAGGATCGCTTTTCTTCTCCAATTCTATGTTCGCGTGAATATATTTCTGTGTATAGTGAATATATTGCGAGTATTCTCACATTTAACTTAGCCTACAACGTAAAGGCTAAAATGTATGCATAATGCAATATCGAGCAGGTTTGGTGCTATTATAGACCGAATGCACAAAACAAGCACCCGTTACGAGTGTTTGAAATCCGGATTATGTTGTGTAAAACACCAGAGTGGATGAGGTGGTTATTTGACGCTTCAGTCTTCACTGATGTCATCAACTTGTTAAGCACGTTTTCACGTGAATCCTCGAATTGCAGAATTGGTTTAAACATGTCGGACATACAATGTTTTCGTTATGAACATAAAAACGCCACATAGCCGTCATTGATACCCTTAATCTGTTTGTATATAATCACTTTATGCTCATTCTTTTGCAGAGGTGAACGTGTTAAGCTTGCCTATTCACCAGTCTCAGAGCTCTCAGAGCTTATTAAATGTTATTTCAATGAGATTATCCTTTCGCGGCTTTATTTCCTGATCCGTGTTACCTGTATGTTAATACGATTGATTGAAATTCAGCCAATTTGCACAGTTACCAACTAAATGGGGTTAGTGGGTTAATTTAGGTTAATTATAATCCTAAATAAAAGCTTTCTTGGACGACATCAAATATATTCACGTAACACTGACTGCAAAAACTCTCTAATATATCGTTTTATGTAAGGTCTTCTATTTTTTCGTGTTATCCTGCTAAGTATGGGGACGATTCACACGTTCATCACTAATCTCTGCAAATTATAGTACCTTTTTTTTAATTGTAACACATATTTCTCATATTGTGTTTGCTTAATTTAAGTCATAGATCGGGAATGTCCTGTTCATGCCATATAGGTGTTTAACGATATTATTTCCAAATGAATACGAAACAAAGGGGGGTTACTATGCTATAACACGTAAATCAAGCATATGCGTTTGGATAGTCGGACTCTACCATAATTGTTGGAATGATATGAGTCGCGTTCTGAGAAAAATGGGCATAATGCATGTGTGTAAAGTGTTGTCCCAGATTAGCCTGTGCAGTTCGCACAGGCTAATCAGGGACGACACTTTCCGCTATAAACTAGATTTTCGGCTAAAAGGGACTTCCTTTAAACGAAAAATACCATTAAAGCGCAAAGTGTCGTCCCTGATTAGCCTGTGCGGACTGCAAAGGCTAATCTGGGACGACACTTTACGCACGTGCATTAAGCCCAGTTTTCTCAGAACGCGACTCATATGTTTCCAATCGTTTCAAAGTTAATTATTAAAGCCTCGTTCGGGTAAAACGGGGCTTGACGCATGTGCGTTCAATGCCGTCCTAGATTAGCCGACTGCTCAGGCTAATAAGCGGCGAAACTGTCCGCTTTTATGGTACTTTTAGTTAAAATGGAGTTTTATTTATGAACGAAAATCCAGCTGGTGCGGAAAGTATCGTCCGCTGTCAGTCCGAGCGGACTGAAAAGGCTAATCTAGGACGAACCTTAATGAACAAGCAATAAGTTTTCCCAGAACAAGGCTCATAGATTTTTACTCCTATAAAGTCACGTTTTGCTATATTTAAATTGAATTTCGTACACATTTGATTATTTATTTTTATTTATGTTGAATCATCTGGAATATATATTGTAACATATTAACATTATGTACATTTAAACATATAACTACCACATATATGATTAATTTAAAAAAAATGTCTTTTGCACAAAACCCATGCTCTGTAAAACCTACATTTCTGTGTTTTTTTCACAAGAAAAAGTCCGTGTGTACGTCTTTATCAAATCAAAATCGCAAACTTATATCTCGAGTAGGACTCGTTTAGGACTGATTGAAAACGAAATAATTGGAGCGATATAATATTTAACAATAAAACAATATGATTTAGTATTTTTATATGTTTTCACAATTTAATAAATTGAGTATCATACCTTAGATTATGAATTGAACTAATAAGAAATGAATTTTTAAGATATTTATTTTTTACCATATAAAAGGTCGATTCTATTCGACAAACGTACTTGCCGTCGTTGTGAAGCTTTTGTGATTTTACGAGTACATGCTGCATACATTTTTAACCCATTTATGCCTAGTGGACTCTCCCATCCTCCTAAATTGGATCAATTTATTTCCAAAATTAGGGATGTCTAGTATATTTATTTCTATATTTAGAATATTTCATACAGAAATTCCTTTAAGCAAATAGCGCAGACCCTGATGAGACGCCGCATCATGCGGCGTCTTATCTGGGTCTACGCTGTTTGCCAAGGCCTTTTTTTCTAGACGCTAGGCATATATGGGTTAATGCAATATTTCTGGTTCAGTGCTGCTTTTCTATGCCTATTTCATGCTCAATGCCCAAATCTTGTGTAATGTTTGTTTGTTATGCCCATTAATGTTCATATGTTTTATAACCTACGAAAGAAGGCTTCGCAAATAATCTTAATCACCTTCTTAATATTTAAACTGAAAAGTAGACTTCGTGGTATTGTGTTCGTGCACTTCGTTAGAATGTTATAAAATTGACTATCTTATAGATATACAACAAGAATAACAAGAATAATTGTGTAGTACAGAATTTTGATAACGTGGACATTTTAGTTGCTCTAAAATTCATACAAGCTTCAGCAAATTACAAGAACAAATAACATTTTAACAAGCCTAAAGTGTGCCAGGTACAAAAAGGTAATGAGTGCATTTGTGTACAACTCTTATAATTTAGCATACTCATTTGTGCGCGGCCGTAAACTAAAACGTGTACTTGAGTCTCACTTTGGGAAAACGGGGTTTAATGCATGTGAGTTTTCCCAATGCAAGGCTCGTTTGTTTGCTTGACTTCCTCTTAAGACAATATCGTTTCTGTTACATATATTATTTATGCATGTCTTGAGCTGTATTTAACTTGTTACAAGAGAATTTACTCTGCAATATTTCATTTCAGACATTGTTATAAGATTAAAACAAAATATTTATTTATCGCTATATGCAACTTCCTTTGTTTTTCTTTAACCCATGAATCCTATGAGATATTCAAATATTGATGCAATCTTGTGCTGTGTGTTTATATATGGGTGTGATGGGGAAGGGGGGAAGAACCGGATTGCCACCTGGGTGGCGTGGGGACCACAGACCGAGATAATATACGCCAGTAGTATTAACACATATATGCCTAGCGTCTAGGAAAAAAGGCCTTGGCAAACAGCGCAGACCCAGGTGAGACGCCGCATCAGGCGGCGTCTCATCAGGGTCTGCACTGTTTGCTTAAAGGATTTCTGTAGGAAATATTTTAAATATAGAAATAAATATACAACACATCCCTAATTTTGGAAATAAATTGATCCAATTTAGAAGGATCGGAGAGTCCACAAGGCGTAAATGGGTTAAGGTAGCCGTGGCGTAATGAATATTTTGTTCGCCTTATGGCCCTATTCCACTACGAAAACAAGCCCACGATTCGCTTCGATTTCTCACATTTATTGAATCGGGAAGACTCGTGACAGTCTGTGATTCAGTTACGACAGTGGTAAGATTGAGTTACGACGAATCGTGGGGTTCGGTTGAAGTCTTGCGAATAGGGTCGCGACTTTACTACGATGTGTAAGAATCTACTGCGACTGTACTACGAACGATGCAGATCGGTCACGACTAAGCTAGGACCTCACCGAACGCACCCATGAATTCGGCGTCAATATCTACTGATCTTGATTCTAACACGGCACGCGACTTGTTTTCTATAGACAAAGAAGGAAATAAAGTGTGGGTTATTCTGAAATAAATTATGGGCGGAGCTTAATGTTTCGAAAATAGTTCCGAATAAATAAAGAAAATATTGCAGTAAAATGCACGTGCTTTAATCCCTCTCTTAAAGAAATGTAAAAAAAATGTAGTACGTATATACATGTAATGAAACAACAAATTGTATATTTGGTGATAAGTGGCATGACGACGCCTGCTAAGAATTTGTTTGTTAAGAAACGTAATTAAGAAAACATTTATAGCATGTCAGCTTTTCAGAAGAATTAACACATGTGACGTCATTTAGTTTCTATGAGTGTTGTTCTCAATGAAAGTGACGTAAGTTGCAAAATATTTATGAATGAAAACGACGTCAAATGTTTGTACAATTCAATGACGTCACTAAATAGTGAACTTTGTACTATGAAGGGCGGAGTATCGAAAAATATAGTTCACGTCCAAAAGCTTGAAGCAAATCAATCAGAATCGTGAAAGAATAGAAATAATATTTTTCTATGATGGCTTGCTGTCGAATAACCCACAGTAAGGAGTATAGATTCGTGTTATCAAAGCACTCGTGCTCCGCATTCGTGATTTAATTCCTACGCATCTATACTCCTAACTGTGGGTTATTCGACAACAAAACATGATGGAAAAATATTATTTCTTTATCATTCTTTACAAAATTGTAACTGTTTCGTAACTAAATCGCGAGAATCTTAGCGGGATCGCAACTCAATCGGGGTGAACTCCTGAGAGTCTTGACAAAGTCGTAAATGATTCGTAGACAGATCACGTGATCACCGATTCCCCGATTGAGTCGCGAATTACCTAAGATTCCATTACAACGCCCAAGAACGCACTACGACACTGTTACGAGTCAACTGCGATTAAATTCAGTCTTGGAGGTCTTGGTCAAATTTTAAACACGTTTAAAAACTGGCCGCGATTTTTTGGGAGCTCACGACTCGCCCGCGACTAGCTACGAATGAGTTAGGACCTTCGCCGATTGAGTTACGAATGTCTCCGACCTCAAAATATTGGAAATCGGGAAAAATCGTGGGGAATCGGGTCGTAGTGGAATACCCCTATTAAGTGTCACCAAAAGACACCAAATATACCCAGAAAACGGACTCGATGGCGTTCGAAAAACATTCGAACTAAGTAAATAAGTTTAATCTGAACACTAATTGTGGAACCATTTACTACATAGATTAACAACCCGTGTACGGTAATAAGTTGAGTTATTACAGACATAGGGATAAACACTAAAACATCTTAATGACTTTTATATTTTACATCTGATTATAAGCTACTGTGAACCCGTAATTCATCTGAATAATTGCGTTTCATTTTTCGTAAAAAGGAATCGTTTATACAATATAAAATCGTGATCGTTGAATGCATTACACCCAGTCGCGCACACGTTACCTTTCATTGATCATGCAGCGCATGCAAACACAACGAGCCTCGCTCTGGGAAAAAGGGGCTAAATTAATGTGCGTAAAGTATCGTCCCAGATAAGCATGTGCAGTCATCACTAATCTGGGAAGATACTTGGCGCACATGCATGAAGTCCCGTTTTTTTAAGAGCGCGGCTAAAATTTCCCCACAATTGCTTCTCAGCTTTAAAATACTGTACCATAAACTTTTTGTTCTAGTATTGGAAAGTTAATGTCACAATATTATTCATGCACACTGTTTCAATTCTTTCAATGCGAATCAACTTATTATATTACAAAATAAGACCAAGGACAATCAATTACGATCTGAATATTCATGAATACTTGCGCATAATTTTGCCAGCTTTACTCTGCTTTAAAATTATGCGTTCCTATGATTTATTAAATGTGTCGCGTTCTGGGAAGACAGGGCATAATGCATGTGCGTAAAGTGTCGTCCCGGATTAGCCTGTGTAGACCGCAAAGGCTAATCAGGGACGACACTTTCCGCTTTTATGACATTTTTGTTTTAAATAAAGTCTCTTCTTAGTAAAAATCCAATTTAAGGCGGAAAGTGTCGTCCCTGATTAGCCTGTGCGCACTGCACAGGCTAATCCGGGAAGACACTTTACGCACATGCATTATGCCCAGTTTTCTCAGAACACGACTCATATGTTATTTGTTCACTATCCCTGTTGGTAAGAAGATCTGATATAATTCTCCTAGAGATTATATTGAGAATGGTGGCTTTCGGAAAGTAATGCTACTGTCAAACAAACGACATTTTTGTGAAGGCGAGTTGCGAAACTTAAATTGTTTCGATACATACCCATTCTTCAAATATGAGTTCTTCAAACAGATGTTTTCGAGTGAATACATGTATTTGGCTAATACGGATATTTAAATTATCGTATTTATTCTAATTATATTTAATTATTGCGATCATGCAAGATATACATAATGTGTTCAGTTAAAAAAATACATTTAATAATTATTAATATATTACACGCATATTTAATATTGAAGTTAAAATATATGTAGTGTAACGAATCTTATAAATATATGCAAGATGCTACCATCTTTACTTGAAATGTTATGTCAGATGAACATTTATTTCAAGATAGGAATATTGGGGTATTTAAATGAACAAATTTAATTATATAATTTAAAATATCATAATTCGAAATTAAAATGCTTAGCATGTTAGCATTAAAATAATAACCGAAGTTTTACATAGATATAAAAGTTCTTGTTTTAGCCTAGATTTATTATACGTACGTATAATCTTAACTCATTTATGCCTAGCGTCTAGAAAAAAGGCCTTGGCAAACAGCGAAGACCCAGATGAGACGCCGCATGATGCGGCGTCTCATCAGGGTCTGTGCTGTTTGCTTAAAGAAATTTTTGTAAGAAAATATTCTAAATATAGAAATAAATATACTAGACATTCCTAATTTTGGAACTAAATTGTCCAATTTAGAAGGATGGGAGAGTCCACTAGGCATAAATGGGTTAAAGCAAACGCTGAAAAAATTGTATAACTATGTCGTCAACAGCGCTATAGAAACACTTGCAAATCATGGAATACAATTGAATGCTTGCGTATGCTCTTCAAGAATGAATGGATATAAACCATTGTTGACGAACTATTTTATGATCCGTTTATTCGTTTTCACGCTCGAATAACAAGTTGACACAACGGCATAATCATAATTTCAAATAAGGAAGCGGAAATAACCATATAAATATTTAATCATTTAATTATTTTGTTCCGCTACTGAGGATTTTTCAGTGCAATGTATTGCATTTCAGAAATTTCATCTTTAATGGAAGAAGTTGTTGTCTGTTGTAGAACGGGGTCGCCATCGGCCCTTAATTTAACCCATTTATGCCAAGTGGACTCTTCCATCCTTCTAAATTGGATCAATTTATTTCCAAAATTAGGGATGTCTAGTATATTTATTTCTATTTTTAGAATATTTCTTACAGAAATTCCTTTTAGCAAACAGTGCAGACCATGATGAGACGCCGCATCATGCGGCGTCTCAGCTGGGTCTACGCTGTTTGCCAAGGCCTTTTTTTCTAGACGCTAGGCATAAATGGGTTAATTATTAAATCTCGGAGTTTGTTCATACGGAGTTTGCTTATTTATCAATATTCGATTATTTAAACATGGCGTTCATGTATCTCCCGTTGAGTTTCGTAGCCGACTTTAAATTTATATACTTAATTTGTTACATTATTGAAAAGGATATTTCAAGACATCTGAATATATTCATGTTTTTACCGGTCGAAATTGACATAAACCGACAGCTTAAAAGTAACTGAACAAAGAAATTAATAATTCGCTCTATTGTTTAAGATATGAATTGGGCTGGGATTTTTTGTTGATATTCCCTGATTTCATTACGGAGAATGGCGTAAAATGGGTAAAAATGAATGGGGCCGGGTTAAATCTCTCGCGTAATGTTTTTACTAAGCTTTTTAGAAATAAATACGGCTTTTCACAAAAACTGTTATAGTAACATAAAAGCTGAACGTTGTATGTGGTTCAGAAGAACTGTATTAAGGATCGAACCTGAGTACAAACGATACATTGAAGCCGAGGATCTCATCGCTTAATTCAGTCACTTGGTAGCTTAGTCGGAACCCATATGAACCTCGCTCTGCGGAAACGGGGCTTATTGCATGTGCGTAAAGTGTCGTCCCAGATAAGCCTGTGCAGTCCGAACAGCTAATCGGGAACGATACTTTCCGATGTACGTTAAATTTCGTTAAGAGAGTCTATTCTTAGCGAAGGTTTAGGCGGAAAGCGTCGTCCCTGATTAGCCTGTGTGGCGAATGCATTAAAACCGCGTTTTCAGAGCAAGGCTCATACTTTTCGAGTTCCGGATGTTGACTGTCTGTTAGCGCAGTGGTTTGTACACACGCTTATCACATACGCGACCCGGGTTCAATCCCCGCAGCTGGCGCACGCCAGCGTGATAAGTGGTCACCATATCGGACAAGCTGGGTTCCTTCCGGGTATATTGCAGAATATAACAAGAATATATCAGTGCAAAACCGAAATAGCTGGAAATTAATTTTCTCTGTTAGTCAAATCCGCGAGTCTTGTTAGTTAATGAGGTAAATGGGTCATCACAGCAGCTCCTGGCGCGGAAAGACCTCATAAACTTTGGATAACAATGCATCTGGATGGCCCGTATGCGCAGTGGTTGGAACACACCATTTACACCTCGAAAAACGGGTTCAATTACGTGTCCCTGTACTTCGGGGCTTGATTGGGTGGTCACCATACCGGATAGGCGGGGTTTGTACCCGGGGGTGTGGATACGCCGAGTACCCCATACAGCACAAGAACACACACACACACAATGAAATGTTCCTATTAAAAACTAAATAGATACACACCAAAATAGAAAATCGACCTCATATTTATAGGAGTAGGTATTTCATAGTTCCCAAAACTGCGTGAATCGTAAATGTAAGTTAATAAGTCGTGGGAACGAGTTATTAGACCCCCTAAGTCGAAGGAGCTAGTTACAAAGTCGTGGGAAGGACATACATAAAAACATGCACAAATGTCTTTGCCGCCTTAATTACAGTACAGACGGACACTACAGAGACACAGCTGAATCTAATAAATACGTAGTTACACAAGGACCTATGTTTATATCTTGAAGGCTAGTGAATGTATCGACGCGCATACAACTCTATATTTTCACACAGAAATAACGAAAAACATCCATAAAATAGTAAACCACATTGATCGTCTAAAAATAAGCGACGTTCACCCTTGGTTGCTATATATAGCTATGACTCGCGCAATTCCTGTGTTTACGAATTTGATATACCCGAGATTAAAACATGTAATTTATACAATAAACAAAATATATCAACTTTTAGCAATACAAAACTTCATGTGCTATCACAGCACATAGTTATTATAAAAAAAATATGTTACGGGACATATTTAAACGCAATTATGTCTGTTTATGTGTGGGGTTTCGGTAAACTGGGTCAACTCGGTAACGGACAAACGGAAATATCCCACACGCCTGTGGAAGTTAAACTACGTGAAAGCTGTAGAGAGGTCCAGTGCGGTGGACACTACACAGCAGTCGTCACCGATAGCGGGGCGCTATACACGTTCGGATGCGGAAAGTACGGCCGATTGGGGACCGGGGATGAGACGGACAGACGAACACCTGTGCGAGTAAGGATTACGAAGAACGGGAATGAAGTTGCCATACACTCGGTGAGTTTCCATATACAGTCAACTTGCCAATAGGGGGTCACATCAATAGAGGGTAACTTTTGTGTATTTCATGAAAAAGTAAAATCAAATCAAAAACAATTGTTGCATAGTGTGTCCCTTGGATAAATGTACAATTTTACATATTTGTGAAAAGATGCTCCAAACGTTGATCTGACAGGGGAGATAATGCTGTAAACAGTGATCCTTTATTGGCGATAGTGAGTGCTTTTGTGTGCATCATGCTATTATAGGTAATGTTTATTTATTTTCAATAAAACCTTTTTAAATCTTGAATATGGTTAAATGACAGCGTTATAAACTGTTTATTTTAAAGTTTTTGTGATCATATGATTTTTTTTCATTGTCGTACTTTCATTGGTCATTTTTGAAAAAAAAAATCAGAAGTGTACTGCGACAAAATAATAATACAGAAAAATGATATAATAGCATTTATTTGTATCCTCTTGTCATATATACACAAAAGCCCAAAGGACAAAATTCTAATGGAAATATTTAACTTTTTTTGGCATGTGATTCTCTATTGGCAAGTTGATAGTACTATCAGCTCAACAAGTTTGGCTTTTTGCGAATATTTAGATTCTTTTTTTATTCGTCATTTTCCAATACGAACATGTCTCACTTCCTGTTCAACGTATTTTTTTAGACTGAACAACTGATAGCTAGGTAGATTTTACACTTTCTGAAATGGCGTTCCGTTATCCGGTGTTATATATAGTAGACTAATTTATGGTCGTAAATAAGGGCAGTTGATGTATTGCGCGTATTACTCCTACAAATATGAGGTCGATATATAATCGGTAGATTACGTATCATCATTTGGACTATGCGCGTATATATTATTTTATGAGGAGAAATGATTAAGTTGAAGCTTTCTATTATATAATAATAAGGATACGGTTACCATTTGTTTGTTTGATTTAACTTGAAAGTTTTTTATAAGCCCCTGTGATATTGACCTTTATTCCGTTAATCTCAAATATGAGCATTTTTCCTTAACCGGCGTAATTAATATAATTATGATCCGCGGGTAATGCCACTACGTTAGGAATTTCTCTAACTTTTGTATGGAAACGGCCACTGTTACTTTGGTCTTTGATAGGTTGATCTCAAAAGCTATAGGCTTTTCCCTTTTATCCCGCGTAACCAACGTATTAACTTTTATATATATCAAACCGCTCTTTTTATCCATACATTCAGAAAAGCTCATGTGACCTTAATATTTGATCTGTTGACCTTAAATTTTAGTTAATAGGCATCTTCCTTTAATTTGAAGTAACCAGCGTACCCATTTCGATTATTATACCTCACTGCGATCCCTAGATTTCATGATTAAACGAATTTCATAATACGCGTCTCTGTGACCTTGACCTATCTTTCTTTTAGCCAGTAAATCAAATTAAATGATCAGCGATTTTTTCTTCTTTATAAATTACCGGTAAAAGGTACTTTCCCAAATGAGGAAAATTTGCATAATTCCCAATAGCCATATGAACAAATCCCAAAAGGAAGAAAAGTTCTATCAACACACTTTTAGTTATCTCCAAGTAAACAATAAAAATAGGGTTGAAACTGAGAATTGCGAGCAAAAAGGCATGTACAAGAATATTTGAAAAGACCCATAATTCACAATCAGAGGATTTCACGACGCGAATTTTCCCTATGTCATGTTTTTTTCGCGCTTATTTTGCCAATTAGAGCGGAACCGGTACTTATCTCAATTGGGAAAAATCGCTGTGATAATAGGAACAATCGTTCTCGAGATAGCGTGTGTAGAAATCGAAATGTTCTACGGACTGACCGACGCCCTTCTTACCGACCGACGGAAAAGTAAAAAGTGGGCATAAAAATAGACATATAAGGGGCGACAAATGTATAATCTAGGTAGTTTTGTGTAAACAATGTTTGTAAAGACTGACAGCAGTATTTCCGCAGCGGAGAATTTGAACGAAAGAGAAAGGACACTCTTTTCTAACACAAATGTTTGTTACAATTGAAGTTGTTATATGTATTACACATGTGAATATTTTTCGTACTGTGTTTATATGCAGGTTTCTTGCGGAAACTGGCACGGTGCAGCGATCTCTAACGAAGGCGAGCTCTATACCTGGGGCTTCAACAGAAGCCATGGCGTGCTGGGGTCTGCTGATGTCCCGCACCTTTCTAAACCATCCCTTCTACCAGGCCCTTTCACTATGAAGGTGGCCGGTGTGTCGTGCGGAAACAATTTCACCTTACTATGGACTACTGACGGGGTGCCGTATTCGTGGGGTTGCGGACGCCACGGCGTCTTGGGCCACGGAGACGAGTTGCCAAGGACTAACCCAACCTTAATTTGTCAGTTCGAGGCTGATGTCTCGCGCGTATCATTCATGAGCGCCGGATTTTCGCACTGTGCCGCTGTTACCGATAAAGGCGTCTATACGTTTGGTAGAGGTCAAGGCGGAGCACTGGGTCACGGTCAAGGTCACCTGGAAACAACATGTGTTCCGTCGTTAGTCAAGACATTACATCGCGAGTGTAAAATTGTCGAAGTGAGCTGCAGCGTAGGTGAAAAACACGGACACACGTTGTTTCTAGACGCAGATGGCCACGTGTTATCGTGCGGTGATGGTTATAAAGGTAAACTAGGGTTCGGTGACCAAATATCCAGGTTTACCGCGACGCAGATACCACAACAACACTTCAGTAATGAAAAAATACGTCACGTAGCGGCCGGTGGAATACACAGCGCTGCTGTCAGTTTCGTCGGACACATTTTCACGTGGGGCTGTGGGAGTGACGGCAGACTGGGTCACACAGACGGGAAGGGCCACCGTTACCTCTTTCGGTCGGATACGCCGAGGCTGGTGGAAGCGCTCTCCGAGCGAGGAGTCGCCACTGCTATATGCAGTTCATACTATCATGTTGCCACGCTGATAAGTTGAGTTTATACATGACATTTGTGCCCTGATACACTTACATTTTTACATTAACAACTTATTTGAGCGATTTATGTTTTGTAAATAGAGTATCCATATTACATAGGATCGCTATGTCTCCCTTGCAACAATTTTAGTTTGTTCAATCACGTTGCAATACCAGCTCAGGGATTGAAGCTCCCATTATCCCGCATATATATTAAGGCAACTATTGCGAGGATTTTGATCACGTTGCAGCGGCGTTTGCACGTGTAACGTTGTGTTTCGATTGATGATTTTATATATAAGAAAACACTCTCCACACATTAGGGATAAGGATTCAATTATTGTATTGTTTATACCCTGAAAACATACAGATGTAGATGATTACCGGTTAAGCTTGTTGTCGATCGCTTGTGCGACTAAAAATCATGTAGACGACTACATGTTCAGCTTTTTGCTTATGTGTATCGCTGGGGCGCTCGAAGGTCTTTCTGTTAGCACGCAATCGGGCCATTTCGCGCGAAACGGAACGGCCGTGGCAGGTCTTTTTTTCGAGCCTGCTTCAGGCGCCATAAGTCTAGGAACAATTCGAGTCCATTCAAAATGTAATTTCTGCATATAAATTATGTTTTCTTTAGGGGATTTCATTCGTGACGCTTTCAGCGCTTATGTAAAATTCAGTTTTAACTCGCATGCAATGTTCACTTATCGGTATATTCCTTATTGTCGGATTATTTAACTGATTTGACACACGATAAACCTGATTTGACACACGATAAACATGTTTTTACCAATATTAAGACTGACGTTTAAGATTAAGTTTTACAGTAGCACGTTTTCTTGAATACTAAATATATATTGACATCTAACGGTATTGGGAAAACTGGCAATGGCCATTTAGAATAACTTTTCCTGTAAGTCCAGATAATGCATGTATCATAAATATAATATATAAGAGTAATAATAACAATAAGATAAAAAATTTTTTGCGTATTTACCGTATGCAAAACTGTCTGCCATCTTCTTAAAAGTTGTGTCGTAATGCAGATTGGACGCACTATACATGGAACACGCCTTACATTCTCATACAAGCTTGCAGACCGATATCTATTAACTTATTTATCTAGGATGATATTATTTAATGTTGTTTATCTATTGAATGGAAATTAATTGTATACAAGAACACTGATCAACACATCAACATGTAAATATTATTTCATGTTTAAGACCTGCGTTAATGTTGTAGAACTTTGGATCAGACCTCTTTCCCATTAATAATGTTTAAATTTTGATAAGTTACTGTATACCTTATGTTTTTTAATCTTCCAATCATTGACTGCTGGTCGTAAATGCGATGCATGAGGTTTGTTTATTTGGATTTTCGCCATTTTGCAACAATATTTCAGTCCAATTAGTGCGGTAAAGAGACAATGTCGCATGAAGTGATTCACTTATTCCCAAGCATAACGCCATTCAATTAGCCATGGACATTGCTACCATATAAAAGGCATGTTTCCAGTAGTAGACCACTTCTAGATTGCTCAATTTAATTTAAATATGCATTCACCATGAACAATATATGAGACCCAATGTTCATATTAAGTAATGAATCTACGAGTTGTGTGCCCATGAACTTAGTCACGGTAATGGTTGCCACATAACAAGTTTACAAATGGTTTAGCGAACTTCTAAATTGCTCAAGCAAGAGATGTTAAAGACACAATTTTCACCAACTTAAGTCATAGGCAAGTCAACTTTACACAGCTGTCTTGCCTGTGGCAATGAAGTGCGGGGTTTAAATATATTTGTTAATGCTCTATTTTCCCAGCAATTAACTGTAGGCTTAATATTTTTCAGCACCATGAACTGAATAAACAAGACACGATTTACTTGTCAAAAGTTCTTGAGATGAGCCAATATTTCTGCTGTGGAGAGGACAACTTACTTCATATGTAATAAAATTAATCTTTAAATAGGTCATCACCATAAAGTGTACATGTGCAAATCTCTTGTTTCAGTCCAAATGGGTCACAAGTTGTTGAGTAATTTGCCCTTGAACTCAGACGTGTTGATTTTTAAGGTCCTAATTGTGGAGCGAACTTTTCTTCTTTTTGAGCAAAAAATGTCATCACTAGAAAGTGAAGATGTGGAAGACAATTCCCACCAGCAGTTACCAAAACATCTCCAGAGTTTATGGCCCTTGATCATAGCTGACAAAGCAGTGCTGGGGCATAGGGTATTTGAACTAGCATGAGTTGGACATCTGTTCAGGGAAATGTGAATGAATATCCAATACAGTGTACAACTGAGGACTGATAGCAAAAGGGTTAAAAAATACTTGTTTTATTCTTATCAATTTTATAATAGTAACCGGTATGTAATCTGACAAGATAAACCAATTGCATGCTACGGAAATGTATTCTAAAAAGATCAATGTCTGATTCTGATAAATCTGTTTAAGTATGCACTTCATTTATTCTTATCTAAAATAACTCAGATTTCCTACTTTTAATTGGTTACTACACGTTTACAAACAATAAAACAATTCATTTGAACAACATTGACTTTCAATATCTGATTTGAAATTTAAAAAAATAATTCACAAAATGGCAACATTTCTTACATGAAAGCTTTATCAATTTTTTAAATTATGCATGATTGTATAACATTAACAGAGAAAAATACAATATAACAGAGATATTAATTCTCTAAAGATGAATATACAATAAAATGTAAGAGTTTATAAAACGAAAATACAAAAAATGAATAAAAAATATATCATGAGCAAAATGGCATTCAAATATTATAAATGATTGAATACTTAATTATTACTATTCAGTGCTCAAGCTAGACTTAAATGGAATGGAAAAACACATTCCCTTCTGCTGTTTCAGTTCCTCACAATGCCTTTTTTTATACCTTATCACAATATTATGCAACAAATTTTATTTGAAGTTTCAATGATTTTACAAAATGTTTACAGTGAAAGTAATTTTAAGAATTACAGAAACAATTTCATAAATGAAAGCAATATGAAATATATGTATGAAACGCTTGATATATTGAATATAATATGACAATAACAATAGATGTGTTTGTCAAAAACACAATGCACCCTTCTGCGCCGCTTTGAAACCATATCTTTGACTTTGAAGGATGACCTTGACCATTCACCACTCAAAATGTGTAGCTCAATGAATGAGATACACATGCATGCCAAATATCAAGTTGCTATCTTCAATAATGCAAAAGTTATGATCAATGTTAAAGTTTTCGGACGGACACACAGACTGACAGACAAACAGACTGACAGTTCAACTGCTATATGCCACCCTACAGGGGGCATAAAAAGAGGGATAATATTACAACCCACGTTATAATGCTATTTTGACAAAAAGCCTCCCTTTTCAAATCCTATAAACAGAAAAATATAAAATATTTTATTTTCTCTTTTTTAAGAAATTATTCTTATCCAACTGATCACAGGTATCTAACCACCTAAAATACTAAACGTGATATCACAGATCATCCAACATTCCCCTGACTAAAATCAGTACATTAACAACTATATACAACTTGCTTAGAAAAGATGGTTTATTGACTTGAGCTTTTCAAACACAGCCTCAGGACTGAAAAAAGGTAGGATTGTCATAGACGCAGATGCCCCTCAATATATGATTGGAATCACATGAAATTGTTCCCATATGGCAACAGTACGGAACAAGTCAAATTGACATTTAATGATACATGATAAAATTACTCACTGGACAAGATAGGACAGACCAATCAACATGTGAGACAAACAAACGTATCTACACGTACATATCTACAGACAAGTGCAATTCTAATAACTCACTCAATATGGGATCATTTAAGGGGCCTTTTCACATTTTGGGTAATTGACAAAATAAAAAATAAAATGTTTTAAATTGACAAATTTCGTTGTAGTGGTATTTGTGAGGAAACAGTAATACTGTAGATTTACCATGCTCTAAAATATCATTTTATGCATCTTTTGACAATTTAAAAACCTGAAAATTATAAAGCGATATAATGCGAAACAATTGAATAATTTGGAGAGTTCCGTTGTTGTCGATATATTTTGTGATACTACAAGGATTGCTTCTTTATAAGTATAAAATTCATCACTCTTTGTATGAGTACGGATGGCCGAGTGGTCTAAGCGATAGACTTTTACTCCAGGGGTCAGTGGTTCGAGCCCAGTTGAGGGTTGCTTTTTTTCTTTCTGTAATTGAATTCTTTTTTTTTTACTGGAGCTTTTAAGATCAAATGTTTACATTTATCAATATAAAGCATTTACTGACAAACTTCATTACATTCCAAAATCTGTGAAAAGGCCCCTTTAATGCAACAATTCACAAACAAACATGATATTCATATTCACTTCTTAAACAATGGCATCAAATGGTTTCTATCCTTGTTCCACAAAATATGGAGATCAAGAATGCCCAAGGTATTTGCTGTATCCTTCTCCAGCACCGGGCAATCTTCAGTATCTTCATGATGGTTGCTGTCTTCAAAGTGCTGGGTAATCTTGCACCCCAAGGCATGACTCAGGAACATGATATGTAACTGACCTGTGATGATAAAATGATCCTTTAGAATGAAAATTTATTTTGAATTTACTTTTTACTACACTTGATTCATGATACCTGCAACAAGCTTTTGAAACACAAAAAAAAGGGATGTATGTTTGAAAGATGTACAAAAAGTATATGTAGCGGTATATGTACTGTAGGTATAGTTATATACATGCATACATACCATAACGAGGTTCATAATTTTTTCTGTAACATTTATTCTTACAAACATACATGAATTACTAAAAAATTGAAATTTTCTATACATACAACTATCTCGAGTTAATTCACTTGTTTGGACAACTATTTCCTTGATGCCTTTTCGAAGGCTCACTTTCCAGTCTTCAATCTCATGAGGAGCTATATCAGCTTGGCCAAGTATTTGAAGAACACGCATCGGTGGGGAGTTCTCTTTTCCAGCAAAAGCCTCCATCTAAGGAAAAAACTCGCATATGAATTGAATTCAGAAATACAGTCTATCCCAAACAACAAAACCATTTTTTATTTGAGGAAAGTTGGTTTAAGTAATCAGACAAGAGTATCTCTTTAATGCTATAAAAACCAGATATGTGTCCATAATTTATGGCGATTTTTAAGAATTATTATTCCATTATCATTTTTGCCATTTAGACCTTTGAACTCTTGAATTCTTTTGCATGACACACCCTCCAATTACTGTGAACAAAATTAATGTACAGAGTCATTTTAAAATCTCACAATGAATGACATAGTTATGGCCTGGACAAGCTCATTTATGGCCATTTGCGACTTTTGAACTCAAAGTGTGACCTTGACCTTGGAGATATCGACGTAATTGTTTCGCATGACACACCGTTTGTGAAAAAATGTACTGAGTAATTTAAATGAATGACATAGTTATGGCCCAGAAAAGCTCATTTATGGTCATTTTTTGACCTTTGAACTCACAGTGTGACCTTGCATTGCAGATATCGAGGTAATTTTTTCACATGTCACACCGTACAATGATGGTGAACAAATGTGCCAAATGATTTTAAAATTTCACAATGAACGACATAGTTATGGCCTGGACAAGCTCATTTATGGCCATTTTTTAGCTTTGAACTCAAAGTGTGACCTTGACCTTGGAGATATCGACATAATTCTTTTGCATGACACACCGTCCAATGATGGTGAATAAATGTGCCAAATGATTTTAAAATCTCACCATGAATGACATATTTATAGTCTGGACATTTGTGATCTCACAATGAACGACATACATGTAGTTATGGCCTGGACAAGCTCATTTATGGCCATTTTTTAGCTTTGAACTCAAAGTGTGATCTTGACCTTGGAGATATTGACATAATTATTTGCATGACACACCGTCCAATGATGGTGAACAAATGTGCCAAATGACTTTAAAATCTCACAATGAATGACATATTTATGGTCTGGACAAGCTCATTTATGGCCATTTTTGACATTTAACTCTAATTGTGACCTTGACCTTGGAGATATTGACGTAATTCTTTTGCGCGACACACCGTCCAATGATGGTGAACAAATGTGCCAAATGATTTTAAAATCTGACAATGAATGCCATAGTTATTGCCTGGACAAGCTCATTTATGGCCATTTTTGACCTTTGAACTCAAAGTGTGACTTTGACCTTGGAGATATTGACATAATTCTTTCACACGACACACCATCCAATGATGGTGAACAAATGTGCCAAATGACACACAATAAACGACATAGTTATGGCCTGGACAAGCTTGTTCCACCCGCCTGCCAGCCTGCCGACATTCGCCAATTTTCCTTCGGAAAATCTGGTTAAAAACATCTCAACCTTGATCTGAAAGTAATGCTGGTAGACTAACACACCATAGATGAAGTAAATATCTGAAAAAAATCTGGAAAAGTGTTTTTGTAGTGAAAATCCAAGGCCCATCATTTTGCCAAAAATTAATGGACCAGAACGAAACTCTTATTTTGATCTGTAACTCATGCAGGTTGACTCAAAAACCTACAAGAGGGCCTGAAAGGCCCAAAGTCGCTCACCTGAGATTCAAAGGAACTGACCTGTTCTGTGCAGCCGAAGATGTCATTAAAAAAAAAGTTCTTACCAACTTTCATGACTAGTGTACACCCTGGCAGCCATGTTTTTTGAACAGACTGTTTTCATACACATCCAAGATAAGGAAAAATGCCCCGCCCACTGGTTACCATGTTTTTCAAGCAGCTGGAACCATTTTCAAACTTGTCCAAGATATCATTGGGACAAATCTTCTGACAAAGTTTCATGATGATCAGACAATAAATATGGCTTCTAGAGTGTTAACAAGGTTTTACTATAGCTATATAAGGAAAAATGCCTCGCCCCCTTAGCGGCCATGTTTTTCCACCAACCAGAATCATTTTTGAACTCATTTAAGATATCATTGGTACAAATCTTGTGACCAAGTTTCATGATGATCGGACAATAAATGTGGCCTCTAGAGTGTTAATAAGGTTTTACTAAAGCAATATATAGCCATATAAGGAAAAATGCCCCGTACCATAGTGGCCATGTTTTTACAGCAACCGAAGCCATTTTCCAACTCATCCAAGATATAATTGGGACAAATCTTCTGACCAAGTGTCATGAAGATCGGAAAATAAATGTGGCCTCTAGAGTGTTAACAAGGTTTTACTATAGCCATGTAAGGAAAAATGCCCCACCCCCAGGCGGCCATTTTTTCCACCAACAGACCTCATTTTTGAACTTGTCCAAGATATTATTGGGATGAATCTTCTTACCAAGTTTCATGGAGATCGGACAATAAATGTGGCCTCTAGAGTGTTAACAAGATTTTACTATAGCCATATAAGGAAAAATGCCCCGCCCCTTGACAGCCATGTTTTTCAAGCAATATTCTGACCAAATTTCATGAAGATTGGACAATAAATGTGACCTCTTGAGTGTTAACAAAGTTTTACTTAAGCCATATGGAGCCATATAAGGAAAAATGCCAGGCCCCCTTGGCGGCCATGTTTTTCCACCAACCGGAACCATTTTCGAACGCATCCAAGATATCATTAGGACAAATCTTATGACCAAGTTTCATGAAGATCGGAAAATAAATGTGGCCTCTAGATTGTTAACAATGTTTTACTAAATCCATATAAGGACAAATGCACAGCCCCCTGGCGGCCATGTTTTTCAACCAACTGGCATCATTTTTGAACTCGTCCAAGATATTATTGGGATGAATCTTCTGACCAAGTTTCAAGAAGATCGGACATTAAATGTGGCCTCTAGAGGATTAACAACATTTTACTATAGCCATATATAGCCATATTAGGAAAAATGCCCCGCCCCTTGGCAATCATGTTTTCAAGCAAACGTTACCATTTTTGAACTCATCCAAGATATCATTAAGACCAATCTTCTGACCAAATTTCATGAAGATTGGACAATAAATGTGGCTTCTTGAGTGTTCACAAGGTTACTATAGCCATATATAGCCATATAAGAAAAAATGCCCCGCCACTTGGCAGCCATGTTTTTCAAGCAAACGTTACCATTTTCGAACTCATCCAAGATATCATACAGACCAATCTTCTGACCAAATTTAATGAAGATTAGACAATAAATGTGGCCTTTAGAGTGTTAACAAGGTTTTACTAAAGCCATATAAGGAAAACTGCCCCGCCCCCTGGCGGCCATGTTTTTTCACCGATCTGGACTATTTTCAAACTCGTCCTAGATATCAATGAAACCAATGTTTTGATCAAGTTTCATGATGATTGGGCAAAAATTGTGACTTCTAGAGTGTTCACAAGGTTTCTCTATAGCCATAAAAGGAATACTGCCCCGCCCCCTGGCAGCCCTGTTTTTCAACAGACCGGAACCATTTTTGAACTCAACGACCATATCATTTAGACAAACATTTTGACAAAGTAACATGAAGATTGGGCATCAAATGCGACTTCTACAGTGTTCACAAGGTTTTTTTTTTTTTGACCTAGTGACCTAGTTTTTAACCCAGCATGACCCAGTTTCGAACTACTGTCGAAATATCAAAGGGACAAATGTTCTGACCAAATTTCATGAAGATCAGACAATAAATGTGGCCTCTAGAGTGTTCACAAGGCAAAATGTTGACGACGGACGACGCATGACGGACAAAAGGCGATCACAAAAGCTCAGGTGAGCTATTAAAAGGAAACCTCTTGAGGGGCATAAATTTGGACAAAATTATACGATGGATGGTTTAGCAACTTAAAAATTTCAAAAGGCCATAACTCACAAAATAAATCATCTAACCAGAACCCACAAATAACATGCGCATCTCCTCAAGGTAGTTAAGCTTCCCATAAAGCTTCATTGAATTCCAGTCAGTAGTTGGGGAGAAATAGCCCGGACAAGAATTGCACTATATGTACTGTTTATAGAAAATTTCAACGGGCAATAACTCTGTGAAAAATCATCCGACCATAACCGGCTGATAATATGCACATCTCCTGTTGGTAGTGTAGGTTCCCATAAAGTTTCATTGAATTCCCGTAATAAGTTGCTGAGAAATAGCTCGCACAAAAATGGCACTATATGTACAATGGAAAATTTCAAAGGGCCATAACTCTGTAAAAAAATCATCCAACGAGAACCAGCTGATAATATGCACATCTCCTCTTGGTAGTGAAGCTTCCCATAAAGTTTTATTGAATTCCAGTCATTAGTTGCTGAGAAATATCCCGGACAAGAATTGCACTATATGTAAAATGGAAAATTTCAAAGGGCCATAACTCTGTAAAAAAATCATCCAACGAGAACCAGCTGATAATATGCACATCTCCTCTTGTTAGTGAAGCTTCCCATAAAGTTTCATTGAATTCCAGTCATTAGTTGCTGAGAAATAGCCCGGACAAGAATTGCACTATATGTACAGTTAATGGAAATTTTCAAAGGGCCATAACTCTGTGAAAAATAATCCGACCAGAACCCGCTGATAATATGCACATCTCCTCATAATAGTGAAGCTTCCCATAAAGTTTCATTGAATTCTGGTCATTAGTTGCTAAGAAATAGCCCGGACAAGAATAATTGCACTATATGTACAATAAATGGAAAATTTCAAAGGGCCATGTCTCTGTGTAAAATCATCCGACCAGAACCCGCTGATAATATGCACATCTCCTCTTGGTAGTGAAGCTTCCCATAAAGTT
Organism: Dreissena polymorpha; assembly: GCF_020536995.1. Taxonomy (NCBI): domain Eukaryota; kingdom Metazoa; phylum Mollusca; class Bivalvia; order Myida; family Dreissenidae; genus Dreissena; species Dreissena polymorpha. Next base: position 14,013,361 of record NC_068357.1, read on the forward strand.
TCATTGAATTCCGGTCATTATTTTCTGAGAAATAGCCCGGACAAAAATTGTGCACGGACGGACACACAGACACACGGACAGACTATAAAAAAAGGGGAAATAAATATTTATTTTTGTTATTTTTTTTTGGGGGGGGGGATGGTTTGGGTGGAGTCCATTGTGGTATGTCAGGTAAGTGTTGCTTTGTCAAAGTATGAATCAAATCATAAATAAAGAAGTTATGGCAATTAAATCAAAATTTATTAAATTGACCTTGAGAGTCAAGGTCATTCAAAGGTCAAGGTCAAATTCAACTTGCCAGGTACAGTACCCTCATGATAGTAAGAAAGTATTTTAAGTTTGAGAGCATTAGTCTTGATACATTAGAAGTAAAGTGGATCTTAACACAAAATTTAACAAAATATTCAAAGTTACTAAGACAACAAAGGGCCATATTTCCGTTAAAATGCCAACCAGAGTTATGCAACTTGCCCTGTACAGTCCCCTTACGATAGTTAGCGAGTTTTCTAAGTCTGAAAGCAATAGCTATGATACATTAGGAGTAAAATGGACCAAAACACAAAACTTAACCATATGTTCAATTATCTAAGTATAAAAGGGGCCATAATTCAGTCAAAATGCCAGTCAGAGTTACATAACTTTGCATGCACAGTCCCCTTATGATAGTTAGTAAGTGTTGCAAGTATGAAAGCAATAGCTTTGATACTTTAGGAATAAAGTGAACCTAAACACAAAACTTAACAAAAATTACATTTTATAAGTATAAAAAGGGAACATAATTCTTACAAAATGCTTGATACAGTTGTCTGCTCTTGTTCATAGATTGGGCTCATGTTCGCAAAGAAGTATGCAAAATATAAAAGCAATTTGACAAGGTACATAGATAATATTTGAGGTGGTACACAAACTTTAACATAGATTTACCAATAATATGCATATTCTAAGTGGATAAAGGGCCATAATTCTTACAAAATGCTTGTTACAGTTGTCTGCTCTTGTTTGGGGTCATGTTGGTTAAGAAGAATGCAAAATATGAAAGCAATATGTCAAGGAAAATAGAAAATATTTGAGGTGGTACGCAAACTTTAACATTCCAACGCACATGCTCACGCTAACGCCAACGCCGGGGTGAGTAGGATAGCTCCACTATATATATTTCATATATAATAGTCGAGCTAAAAATTCCAATTAAGCACCAATGCTTATTTCTGTTGGAAGAAGGAGAAGATCTAGAAAATAGTGACAATAGATAACTGAACCTGAAGCACTGTATCTTATGCAGAAATGTAAAGCCTTTACAACAAATTCTCATTTCACCCTTCATGAAAAGCTCTGAAACTTTTAGCTTTGCTTTACTGGTTGGTGAGTATTTTCCATTATAAACATGGTTTTCAATAATGTTTGAAGTCATCAATTTAAATTAACAATAAGCATCCTGGGTTTTGTATCTGTATGTGAATGTAAACAAAACACATATCAAGTATCAAAATAATTTTGTATTTTTTTAACTTAATGTTAATTCCCTTTCTGGGGGATCAATACTACTTTCTAAATAATGCAAAAATTAACAGGATAACACAATTCTAAAAGCAAACAAGAGGGCCAAGATGGCCCTAGTTTGCTCACCTGAGAGGAGTCATTTCATTCAATCTTTACCAAATGTCAAACTTTACCTAGATTTTGTCCAGACAAACATCCTGGTCAAGTTTCATCATTATTGAACCAAAACTCTGGCGCATGGAGTGTTTTTATTTTTGTAAGATTTGACCTGGTTACCTATATATTTTGAGTTGACCCCCCTAACAAAACATCAAACTTTGCTTACAAAAATAAATATGACCAAGATTCATAAAATCTGAAACAAAATTGTGACCTCTAGTGTTTACAAGGATTTTGTATAATATAATGAAAATTTGGACAATCTAAGGGCAATAATAATGGCATTTTTTTATGTGATTTTGCTCATTATCAAACTTGACTGAGATCTTTCAGCAACTTTGATAAAAAATGCTTAAGAAATGTGAATGCCAGAGTGTTTACAAACCAAATGTGGATGGACGGACGGCGGACAAAGACCAATACAAAACCTCACCTGAGCAATCAGGTGAGCTAAAAAGTGTGTTTCACCGATCTGAGCCATTTTTCAAATTGTCCGAGAAATCAATAAAACCAATGTATTGACTAAGTTTCACAATGATTAGGCAAAAAATGTGACTTCTTAAGTGTTCGATCACAAGGTTTCTCTCTAGTTACATAAGGAAAACTGCCCCACCCCCCTGGCGGCCATGTTTTTTGACTGATCGGGACCATTTGCGAACTCATCTGAATATATATAAAACCAATCTTTTCACCAAGTTTCATGGTGATTGGGCAAATAATGTGACTTCTAGAGTGTTCACAAGCTTTTTTTATTATATAAATATAAGAAAACTGCCCCCCCCCCCTGGCAGCCATGTTATTCAACTGACAGGAACCATTTTCAAACTCAACTCTTGTATCAAGAAAACAAATGTTCTGACCAAATTTCATGAAAATTGGGCCAAAAATGTGACTTCTAGAGTGTTCACATGTTTTCACTATGTACATATAGAGAAAAATGCCCCGCCCACTGGCAGCCAAGTTTTTTCACTGATCTGGACCATTTTTGAACTCGTCCGAGATATCAATAAAACCAATGTTTTGACCAACTTTCATGATGATTGGGCAAAAATTGTGACTTCTAGAGTGTTTACAAGGTTTCTCTATAGCCAAATAAGGAAAACTGCCCCGCCCACTGGGGGCCATGTTTTTCAACGGCGTAACCACTTTTGAACTCAACCAACATATCATTAAGGCAAACATTTTGACCAAATTTCATGAAAATTGGGTCAAACATGTGACTTCTAGAGTGTTCACATGTTTTCACTATATACATATAGAGAAAATGCTCTGCCCACTGGCAGCCATGTTTTTTCACTGATCTGGACCATTTTCAAACTCGTCCGAGATATCAATAAAACCAATGTTTTGACCAACTTTCATGATGATTGGGCAAAAATTGTGACTTCTAGAGTGTTTACAAGGTTTCTCTATAGCCAAATAAGGAAAACTGCCCAGCCCACTGGCGGCCATGTTTTTAAACGTACCAGAACCACTTTTGAACTCAACCAACATATCATTAAGGCAAACATTTTGACCAAATTTAATGAAAATTGGGTCAAAAATGTGACTTTTAGAGGGTTCACATGTTTTCACAATGTACATATAGAGAAAAATGCCCCGCCCACTGGCAGCCATGTTTTTTCACTGATCTGGACCATTTTCAAACTCGTCCGATATATCAATAAAACCAATGTTTTGACCAACTTTGATGATGATTGGGCAAAAATTGTGACTTCTAGAGTGTTTACGAGGTTTCTCTATAGATGGTCCAGGCAGAGGTACGTCTAGCCGAAGAAGAAGATCGAGGCATAAGGGCAGTGGCAATGGGGTGCCAGGGTGCTTGGACAAAGTGGCAGACTACAGGAAAGAAGATGACATGGGCGGATATCTGGCGTAGCGAACCTCTGCGCATCAGTTCCCTGCTCAGGTCAGTCTACGACCTGCTACCTTCACCAGCAAACCTGCACAGATGGGGAAAACGTGATGACCCAACCTGCCAACTTTGCGGAAAGATAGGCACGCTAGAACATACACTATCCTCTTGCCAGACAGCCCTTACACAAGGAAGATACAGGTGGAGACACGACAAGGTCCTCCAAGAACTGGCAGACATAGTGGAAAAGGAGAGGCGAAAGAAGAGGACTGTGAAAGAGACCAGGAAGATGCAGTTTGTAAAGGAAGGGGAAACCATCAAGAACCGGCAGGCGCAAGCAGCATCGATCCTAGATCGTGCGCAGACATGGGAGATGGTTGTTGACCTGAAACGCAGGCTGGTTTTCCCAAGTGTAGTCCAGACAACACAACGCCCCGACATGGTGATCTGGTCGGCAAAGGACAAGTGTCTGGTGATGGTTGAACTTACAGTTCCTTGGGAGTCGCGATGTGATGAGGCGATGGAGAGGAAAACAGCAAAATATGCTGATCTGCAGAGGGAATGCAAGGAGAAGGGGTGGCACACGTGGCTATTCCCAGTGGAGGTCCGCGTCCGAGGCTTTCCGTCAAAGTCTCTCTGGCGACTTTTCACTGCACTTGGCCTGACAGGAAGAGACAGAAAGCGAGCGATCAACAAACTTGGGGATGCAGCGGAGAGAGCATCGAGATGGCTTTGGCTGAGGAGAGAAGACAGGAGCTGGCAGCCGTCTACTGACACGTAGGGGATTGATCAATCCCTGCGGACCCACCACCAGGAGAATGTATCGAGATTAATGGGTCGAAACATTCAGTGATCGGTGGCTCTCGACTGAGGATGTCAGTAGTCCAGCAGTTTAACGACTGTTTACATCTCATAGCCAAATAAGGAAAACTGCCCCGCCCACTGGCGGCCATGTTTTTCAACGGACCGGAACCACTTTTGAACTCAACCAACACATAATTAAGGCAAACATTTTGACAAAGTTACATGAAGATTAGGCATGGAATGTGACTTGTACAGTGTTTACAAGGTTTTTCTTTTTTTTTTACCAAGTGACCTAGTTTTTGACCCAACATGACCCAGTTTCGAACTCGATTGAGATATCATTGGGACAAATCTTCTTACCAAGTTTCATGAAGATCGGACAATAAATGTGGCCTCTAGAGTGTTTACGAACAAATGTTAACGGACGGATGGACGGACGATGGACAAAAACCATTCACAAAAGCTCACCTAAGCAATCAGGTAAGCTAATAAGAAATAAAAAATAAAAAAAATGTTCGAAAAAAAAATAAAAAAATGTTTAACAAAAATTTAAATTCTGTCTGGAAAACACTCGCCAACTGGTACTCCATAACTACTGTAGACAGACTTGTATTTACATTGTCCTCCTCTATTGACCAAATTGAAAGATTTAGAAAATAATTGGTGTAAGTGTGACCTTAAACTTTGAACCATGACACAATTGTCAACTTGGGATCTCAAAACAAAGAACAATATACAAAACAAGAGCACCGCATAACGGGTGACAACGCTCCGCTGCGGGTGCAGTTTTAAACAAGGCTATTGTCAAGCAATATGGTCCCCTACCGGCTCCACCATTGTCAAAAATTCCACCATTTTCAGAATATTGTTTTTTGGTTGCCATAGCAACCACAATTTTTTACGTAGGAAAAAAAATGAAATTACGTGCACAATATCCATATTGCCATCTATCCATGTTGCAAGTTTCATGAAAAAATATTAAGAACTTTTAAAGTTATCGCAGGATCCAGAACGTGTGACAGACAGACTCACAGACAGACAGAAAGACGGACACACAGAGCGCAAACCATAAGTCCCCTCTGGTGAAACCGGTAGGGGACAAAAAATGAGAGCTAATCAGATTTTTTTTGGGGGGGTCACAGTCACCTTAACCTTCGACCTAGTGACCCAAAAATGGGTGTGGTGTGTAGAACACATCAAGGTGCATCTATATATGAAGTTTCAAAGTTGTAGGTGGAAGCACTTTGATTTTAGAGCCAATGTTAAGGTTTTAGCACGGCGGACAATGGACGCCGGACGACAAGCTGGCTATGACAATACCTCGGGTTTTCTCGGAAAACAGCAGAGCTTATAACAAATGACTAGCAAAAAGCTTCCACCTGTTTAACATAATAATTGAACCACTCTACAGCATGCAGGGTGCTGCACAAACGTAGACGATTCTGCAGGCGTTCATCACCACAAAGTAGCTTGCTTATGCTTTGGTACATGCAGGAGTTGTTCTTCCCAGAAGAATTGCCGCGAATGAAATTCTTACCACTGAAATAGTACATAAGAGGTTTGAACAGACCATTTTTTATTTTTTTTGGAAAGGTATGTCAAATGGTCCAATTTCCAGTTATCGCAGGATCCAGAAAAGTGTGACAGACAGACTCACAGAGGCACAGAGCGCAAACCATAAGTCCCCTCCAGTTTCACCGGTAGGGGACTAATTATATACATTAACCTTGAGAACCAATCTACCAAATGAAGTTCCCCAAAAAATACTTCCGAGTACATCATGATACATAATTGTGCTCATTTTATAAGATTTATTTTTCATTTACAGCTATGCATTTTCAAAAAATAATTGCACTTATACAGGCCTTTTTCTGCCTATCTCACGGGTCCGATAGTCGGACCCATTTCCAATGCCAAATATGCATATTTTTTCCCAATTCTCAAAAACATATCCCAATATCCGACCGAAATGACCTAAGCGGAAAAATGAGTTTACCGGTAGGTACTGTTTTTTAAATAAGCGTGTGCCGTGTTTTAGAGTGCCAATGGGAAAACCCCTTTAAAACGCCATCGTATCAAGTGTTCCATAATGCAATTTTAGTGACCTTGACACTTCAGATAAATGGCGACCGGTTGTGTTTATGCAATTCTTAAGACACATTTTCAGTCAGAATTTGTTTTACAAATATTGAAGTGCTGGATTATTCAGAATTATCAGGTAATGTACCCGGTATACAACAAGTGATAATCATGTGTACGTATTAATTATTGTAAATTGGTTGAGTATTGATATCGATGGTCTGAGGTAGAGAAATGCGGACTGGTTTCACTTTCAACGTTACTGTGTTTAAAAAAATAGTTGCCTTCAGACATTTGGCAACTTGAATTTGAATTATAATATGTTGGACACAGGTTCTTCGACTGTGAAAACAGAATATTCATAAAAAAATCCAAAATGATATATCGAGCTATGTATTTTATTTGAACTTCAAGCATAACATTAACAAAGTCTGTATTTTTAGCCTACACATACTTACATACTTACGCTAGCAGCGGACAAGTACTGTTGCATGGTAAAAACATTTTAATTTTTAATACTTTTCTTAGCATTTTAGGGCAATATGTATATATGAAAACATTAGATTTAATAAGAAAAATTAAGAAAAATAATTTCCCCAATAATGCGTTTGTTATGAAAATTCTTCCCAATTTGAAAGAATTCCTGTCTACCCAATTTTGCTAGGTACTTTTTCCCAAAATAGACATAAAAAGGCCCTGTTATAATGATAAGGTTCTAGAATCACACCTACCAGTTTTTGCATGTGAAGTCATTTTGGAATATTTCAGGTGTCTTTATCTCCCTTTCAGGGAATTTAAACATAAGATATAATTTCACTTTCTCTTTCTCTGTCATTTTGTCCAGAATGGATTCAATTGTAGCTAAGTTAGAATCATTTGAGTCTTTGAAAGAATGTAGAACTCCATTCAGAAAGTTTTCTGCAAATTTTTCCTGAAATAAAAACAAGAATAATGGCAGATGTTTGGAATAAATGCTTTATCTAAACATGTGATGGAATTAAAAAAATCCTGTATATTTGCCACTATCCGCTTAACAATCATCATTTTTTGCCATTACTATTACATAGTGTCAATCAGGTTTATAACATTTTTGTGTTTGCTATAAAAGCAATGCCACTGCATTCAGAACCTTATTAAATGAATAAACAATTTTAATAACTGAAATCCACATGAAACTGTTTGTTATTTGTTGTGTCTTCTATTTTCGAATTTGAGCAATTACCTTTTCATCATCTGAAATAACTCCATCATCACAATCAGTCTCTGGTTCCTCAGTTAGACCAACAGGTTTGAGTCCATTATCTGTAAGAGAAATAACTCTTACAAATATTGTTTGTGTAATATGCCTATTTTTCTAACTTTGCCATAAATATGTACTGTACACAGCAAAAGACAACAGCCATGTAGTCAATTTGACTGAAAGATTCAGACCATAACAGAGTTTATACTTATTAGGCAAATCATTAAAGCATTTTCTTTTTGATTTATACACAGAAATCTCATCTATAACTCAATTATTTTTTATTTTTTTCTCTATATGAGTTTATAAAGTCTTAAAAATAATAATTAACTAGACTTTTGTCACAAAAGTATCGAAAATCCACATTTTTCTGCTTTGATATTTCCTTAAAATAAGATAAGACGCTCTGTTTACCAGCCTCTTTACGCCAGTTGTTATTTTAAAGATTTCCATGATGTAAGCGATTCTCGTGCAGTAATCAATGGAGTGTGCTGACTGCCGCAAAATGGCATGTTATGGTTGTAATTGCGATTATTTGTGGTGCTGTTACAAGTAAATTGAAATGGTCATCAGTTTTATGGCTTCAGAGAAGAGAAAACCTTCAAATATACCGACTTTGCGCTTAAATGCGAAGTGTTTGTCACAGTATGCGAAGCAGATTAAAGGCTGTTACGTTTAGAAGATTGGTAACCAAAATGGTAAGTATTGATATTTTTTAGCACAATTGGTGTGAGTTAAGGCAATAATTAAACATTTTACATTGATTGGTGCTATATAACATGACATAAAATTTTTTGTTCCACTTGTCAAAATGGCAAATTTAGAGTTTATAACTCCTAATTAAAGCGAACTTTAGAATCAGATGATGTTGAGACTCCCCCAAAAATTCAAAAAACCTCTCACCAGCTTACAAAATGTTTGAAATCAGAATTTCCATTTCTTAAATATGATTCAAACACATAATCTATGCTGTGTGAACTCTTTATTGCATCAAAACTTAACAATTCATTTACTACAGGGTATACTGTTATGAGAACATAGATTATTGTTCAGCAGATGAAAACCAAAGGTGAGATTTACTGTACTAAAGCATCCAAACTCAAGCAACCTATTCAGGCTTCTATGGTTGTGCCAATAAACAAGAGTTATAACTGCTTAAATGCCCTTTTTCAAAAATAAACTTGTTATATGTGCTGTTAGTAAATAAACAGTAAATTAATGTAATTAAATACACTTATTAAACATACTGTAAAATGTTATGTTTTTCTTTGTATTATTATAACATCTTCACTGTCCCAATATGTGGCCCCAGTTTGGTGACAACTTTTTGAATAAGGCGAAAGTAAGTGGCTACAACTTTTTAAAGCCCAGAGGGAACCCTGCAGTTACATAAAAAGTACTTAAGCACATAACTAAATTAATCAAAATACTTGTAACAAAAAGCATGTTTCTTGGAATTAGGTGAAACAGCTTTAACAAAAAGGTGCAAGAAATGTGTATTGTAATGGTAAGTTTGTGAATGCGGTGTGGGCAACATGATTAGGTAACAAAAAATTGTTTGACAGCTGACATTTTCTTCTATGAATATACTTTTCAGAAAGGTGAATAAAGCATTTGTGCATCCAAATGGATTAAGAACCAAAACATTTTGAGCGTCCAACTTAAGATTGTATGCCTATGGGACACACAAATTAATTTAAAGACCTATGATATGCCATAGCAACATTAAATTGAATAAATAAGGTGTGCTTTGTGAGGTAAAAAGGTGATCAAAGAAACAGCTTGATCTGTGGTGGAGATTTGTTTTACCTTTAAATGATGACCTCGATTTTGAGCAAGTGTGATTGACTCATGACTTCTTCGAATTGTCTGAACGACATTTACTTTTTTTTAAATTTTTCAATGGTTATAGGAGATAAGAAGCATATACATCATATATATCACCCAAAAGAGCTGAATTGTTCTAAGCAGCCTATGCAATGTTTCCCTAATCATTTTCTAACTGAGATTTTACTAAAACTTATTTTTAAAGCAAGTTTCATACTGACAGGGCCCAAGATAAGACTTCTAGAGTGTTCACAGGCGCTCACCATAGCAATATAAGGAATACTGCCCCAACCCAGCAGCAATGTTTATCAATAGACCAGAACAATTTTTGAACTTTGCCAATACATTATTAGATTAAAACTTTTAACTAAGTTTCATGAGGAATTAGACCAAATATTTTACTTCTACAGCATTACTAAGTTTTTGCATTAGCTTCACAAAAACAAGAGGGCCTCAAAGGCCCAAAGTCACTCACCTGAGATAACAAGATATTATTGGGACAAATCTTCTGACCAAGTTTTATGAAGATTGGAAAATAAATGTGGCCTCTAGAGTGGTAACAAGGTTTTACTATAGCCATATAAGGAAAAATGCCCCGGCCCCTGGCAGCCATGTTTTTCAACCAACCGGCATCATTTTTGAACTTGTCCAAGATATTATTGGGATGAATCTTCTGACCAAGTTTCATGAAGATAGGACAGTTAATGTGGCCTCTAGAGTGTTAACAAGATTTTACAAAAGCCATATTATTAAGGAAAAATGCCCCGCCCCTTGTTTTTCAAGCAAACATAATTATTTTCAAACTCATTCAAGATATCAATGAGACCAATCTTCTGGCCAACTTTCATGAAGATTGGACAATAAATGTGACCTCCAAAGTGTTAACAAGGTTTTACTAAAGCCATATAATAGCCATATAAGGAAAAATGCCCGGCCCCTGGTGGTCATGTTTTAAAAGCAACCAAAACCATTTTTGAACTCATCCAAGATTTCATTGGGACAAATCTTCTGACCAAGTTTCATGATGATCGGAAAATAAATGTGAACTCTAGAGTGTTAACAAGGTTTTACTAAAGCCATATAAGGAAAAATGCCCCACCTTGTGGTGGCTATGTTTTTCAACCAACCGGCATCATTTTTTAATTCGTCCATGACATTATTGGGATGAATCTTCTGACGGCATTTAATGAAGATCAGACAATAAATGTGGCCTCTTGAGATTTAACAAGATTTTACTATAGCCATATATAGCTATATAAGGAAAAATGCCCCGCCCCTTGGCAGACATGTTTTTCAAGCAAACGTAACCATTTTTGAACTCATCGAAGATATCAAAAAGACAAATCTTCTGACCATATTTCATGAAGATTGGACAATAAATGTGGCCTCTAGAGTGTTAACAAGGTTTTACAAAAGCCATATATTGCCATATAAGGAAAAATGCCCCGCCCCCTGGTGGCCATGTTTTGAAAGAAACCAAAACCATTTTCAAGCTCATCCAAGATATCATTGGGACAAATCTTCTGACCAAGTTTCATGAAGATCGGAAAATAAATGTGGCCTCTAGAGTGTAACAAGGTTTTGCTAAAGTCATATAAGGAACAAGAGGGCCATGATGGCCCTGAATCGCTCACCTGACTCATTAAGATCAGATGAAAACTATGACCTCTATTGTCTACACAATGTTTTTCTATGATTTGACCTAGTGACCTAGTTTCTGACTCTAGATGACCCAAATACAATCCCAATCCAGATTTCATCAAGATAAACATTCTGACCACAGTTAATAAATATTGGATGAAAACTGTGACCTCTATTGTCAACACAAGGTTTTTCTATTTATTTGACCTAGATTTTTACCCCAGATGACCCAAATACAATCCCACCCAGATTTCATCAAGAATTCTGACCAAATTTCATAAAGGTTGGATGAAAACTGTGATCTCTAATGTCTACACAAGGTTTTTCTATTATTTGACCTAGTGACCTAGTTTTTGACCCCAGATGACCCAAATAAAATCCCAACCCAGATTTCATCAAGATAAACATTCTGACCAAATTTCATAAAGATTGGATGAAAACTGTGACCTCTATTGTCTACAGAAGGTTGTGTTATTATTTGACCTAGTGACCTTGTTTTTGACCCCAGATGACCCAAATACAATCCCAAAACGGATTTCATCAAGATAAACATTTTGACCAAATTTCATCAAGATTGGATGCAAACTGTGACCTCTACTGTCTACACAAACAAATTGTTGACGGACGGACGCACGGACACACGCAGGCACGCACAACGGACGCTGGACATCACACGATCACATAAGCTCACCGTGTCACTTCATGACAGGTGACCTAAAAATATGTGTCGGAGATAAACATGAACAGTTGTGGTTAAAATCCCATAGAAACAAGGGCTGTTTGTAAAACATGCATGCCCCCCTATATGGGCTATAAGTTGTAGTAGCAGCCATTGTGTGAATACGTTTTTTGTCACTGTGAATGGTGGTGGTGGTGGTGTAGTAGTAGTAGTAGTAGTAGTAGTAGTAGTAGTAGTAGTAGTAGTAGTAGTAGTAGTAGTCATAGTAGTTGTAGTAGTAGTAGTAGAAGTAGTAGTAGTAGTAGTAGTAGAAGTAGTAGTAGTAGTGGTAGTAGTAGTAGTAGTAGTGGTGGTAAAAGTAGTAGTAGTAGTGGCAGTAGTAGTAGAAGTGGTGGTGGTGGTGGTGGTGGTGGTGGTGTAGTAGTAGTAGTAGTAGTAGTAGTAGTAGTAGTAGTAGTAGTAGTAGTAGTAGTGGTAGTAGTAGTAGAAGTAGTAGTAGTAGTAGTAGTAGTAGAAGTAGTAGTAGTAGTAGTAGTAGTAGTAGTAGTAGTAGTAGTAGTAGTAGTAGTAGTAGTAGTAGTAGTAGCAGTAGCAGTAGCAGAAGCAGTAGCAGCATTACAAGACCAATACTTAAGAATGATCAAATAAGAAATGGTAACCTAGCACTGGCAGTAAATATGGGGCTCATTTACTGGTCAGATTTGGAATCTCTGCTGTAAAATGAGATTTTGAATGAATTAAAGGGAGGCAAATCTGTAATAAAAAGAACATGCATAAACCTTAGTTGTTTCCCTTGTTTGAACCATGCTAAATCCTTAAAAGTTTGGAAAGAATTGGATGAAAAATTTGGACTTTATTGCATAAACACCATTTTCTCAATTCAAGGGGAGGTAATTCTGTACTTCATGGACCAATAATGCTCATTTTTTGTAGGGTTCGTGTCCTCATTGATATAAAGACACTGTGCAAATTTGGAAAGGATCGGACAAAAAATGTGGAAGATTTTTGAAAGTTTTCACAAAATAGGCAAAAACGAATAAACATGCAAAGTTCAACGAGCTCCTGCGGCCATGTTTTTTGACGAATCAAATTTCTTTGAACAACTTTTTCAGGGGAGCCTTCAAAGGTCATCCCTGTGAAATTTTTTGAAAATCTGATGAGCGGTTTCTGACAAGAAGATTTTTTAAGGTTTTTACCATATATGGTCATGGCGGCCATCTTGGTTATGTGATCAAATTTTTTTTAACAATTCTTTTGTCCCATGACCTAGGGATGCTCCACATGAAATTTAGTTGAAATTGGCTCAATGGTTTAGTAGAAGAAGATGTTTACAAATTGTTTACAGACAGACAGATGGACGGACGGACGCCGGACGCTGAGTGATCACAATAGCTCACCCCGAGCTATCGCTCAGGTGATCTAAAAATGCCCCGCCCCCTGGCGGCCATGTTTATCAACCAAAAGGCATCATTTTTAAACTTGTCCAAGATATTATTGGGATGATTCTTCTGACCAAGTTTCATGAATATTGGACAATAAATGTGGCCTCTAGAGTGTCAACAAGATTTTACTAAAGCCATATATAGCCATATAAGGATAAATGCCCCGCCCCTTGGCAGCCATGTTTTTCAAGAAAAGGTTACCATTTTCCTACTCATCCAAGATTTTATTGGGACAAATCTTCTTACTAAGTTTCATGAAGATCGGAAAATAAATGTGACCTCTAGAGTGTTCACAAGGTTTTACTATAGCCATATAAGGAAAAATGCCCTGGCCCCTGGCGGCCATGTTTTTCAACCAAACGGCATCATTTTCGAACCTGTCCCAAACATTATTGTGACAAAAAATGTGGCCTCTAGAGAGTTAACAAGATTTTAATAAAGCCATATTAGGAACAAGAGGGCCAAGATGGCCCTAGTTCGCTCACCTGAGAGGAGTCGGTTCATTCAATCTTTACCAAATGTCAAACTTGACCTAGATATTGTCCAGACAAATATCCTGGTCAAGTTTCAATTACAGAATTTTAAAAACTGCTTAAAATCATGGCATCATCGTAAACTTACACTAATCGGAAAAAACACAGTATTGAAAACGTTTGCACTTCCTAAATTAATATATGTATTAACAGTTCTCCCAAATCCACCAAATGATGTTATTAACGATATAAAATCAGCAATATTTAATTTCATATGGGACGGTAAGCCAGATAAAATAAAAAGAACTCAGTTAATTCAATCTGTAGAAAATGGAGGTATCCAATTAACGAACATTGACTCATTCTTAAATGCAATCAAATGCAGCTGGGTTAAACAATACCTAGATAATACCAATACGAGTAAATGGAAATTATTCTACCAGAAAATCCTAAAAAAATATGGTGACTCCTTACTCTTTGAATGTAACATCAGCAATACTATCTTACATGAAATTGCAAACGAAAACATATTTCTGTCTGATGTTCTATCAGCGTGGAGTGATGTCACTCATAACTTAGAAACCCAAACCAGCAGTAAAACAATTTTATGGAACAATAAAGAAATAACTTCAAACAATAAGACGTTTTTCTATAAAGACTGGTTTGAACGAAGCATTAAATATGTCGACCAATTATATGACTACAGAATTAAGGATTTCTACTCTTTTGATAATATATGCTACATATATGGGATACCTTCAAATAATTTTCTGAAATACTACACACTAATCAAAAGAATACCCATACATATAAAATCTGAAATCAATACAAATAATACACCATGTACTCAAACAACATTTGTAGAAAACATACTTGGAAGAAAAAACAAACAAAATAAAAAATATTTTACACACTACAAATTAAAAACCCTACAGAAAACTCCAAAATCCAAAATAAATGGCAAGTCCTTTTTGGAGAAAATGAACTTAATTGGAAACACATATTTACCATGCCATATAAAGCAACTATTGAAAGCACACTGAGAAATTTTCAATACAAATACATCCATAGAATTATAGCTACAAATAAATATCTCTTTAAATGCAAATTATCTAACTCAAATCTGTGTGACTTCTGCAGTGAAAACATTGAAACTATAGAACATCTTTTTTGGGAGTGCAAACACATCCAGCCTATTTGGAATCAATTAATATCTTTTCTTGAACAACATCAACTAAACGTTAAACTATCTTTCTTAAATGTAAGTTTCGGAATTAACTCATTGAAATCAATAGACTGTAATAATATTGTGAATTTTATGGTTATATTGATGAAATATTTTATCTTAAACATGAAGTACAAAAAACAAGTACCAAATTTTAATTGTTTTGTCCACAGTCTTAAACTAAAAATCCAGATTGAGAAAGAAATAGCCCTCAGTAAAGACACATTACAAATCTTTGAACAAAAATGGAATCGGATTAAATTCTCATAATGTTTTGTCCACTTATATACATTTCACTCTAATGTTAGTTTATCTCTCTAAAATAGTTTTGTTTATTTATTTTTTTATTTTTTTTATTTTTATTTTTCAATCTGACAAGATCATTGTGAATACACAACAGAACACACAAGTGCAGTATGCTTTCTCCCGACTTTATACAACTCATCATTTTTCATAACTATTCCTCTGTTGTTCTTTTCTTTTCTCTCATTTTTTTTAAATATATTAGCATATCTTGTATAACATGTCTGAACTTTATTGCTTTGTACAATCACTATGTTGTATGATCATATACATGTTTACATTGTATGTATGATATTGAATAAAAAAAAAAAAAAAAAGTTTCAACATTATTTCATCTGCAAGTCATGATCAATGTACCTATGAAGTTTCATGATCCTAGGCGTAAGCATTCTTGAGTTATCATCCGGAAACCATTTTTCTAAGTTGAGTCACCATGACCTTGACAGCCATTGTGTGAATACGTTTTTTGGCACTGTGACCTTGACCTTTGACCTAGTGACCTGATAATCAATAGGGGTCATCTGCGAGTCATGATCAATGTACCTATGAAGTTTCATGATCCTAGGCATAAGCGTTCTTGAGTTATCATCCGGAAACCATTTAACTATTTCAGGTCACCGTGACCTTGACCTTGACCTAGTGACTTGAAAATCAAATGGGGTCATCTGCGAGTCATGATCATTGTACCTGTGAAGTTTCATGATCCTAGGCTTAAGCGTTCTTGAGATATCATCTGGAAACCATTTTACTATTTCGGGTCAACGTGACCTTGACCTTTGACCTAGTGACCTGAAAATCAAGAAAATCAATAGGGGTCATCTACGAGTCATGATCAATGTACCTATGAAGTTTCATGATCCTAGGCCTAAGCGTTCTTGAGTTATCACTCGGAAACCATTTTACTATTTCGGGTCATCGTGACCTTGACCTTTGACCTAGTGACCTGAAAATCAATAGGGGTCATCTACGAGTTATGATCAATGTACCTATGAAGTTTCATGATCCTAGGCATAAACGTTCTTGAGTTATCATCTGGGAACCATTTTACTTTTTTGGGTCATCGTGACCTTGACCTTTGACATAGTGACCTGAAAATCAATAGGGGTTATCTGCAAGTCATGATCAATGTATCAATGGAGTTTCATGATCCTAGGCATAAGCGTTTTTAAGTTATCATCCGGAAACCGTTTTACTGCTTTGGGTCGCCGTGACCTTGACCTTTGACCTAGTGACCTGAAAATCAATAGGGGTCATCTGCAAGTCATGATCAATGTATCTATGAATTTTCATGATCCTAGGCATAAGTGTTCTTGAGTCATCATCCGGAAACCACTTTACTATTTCGGGCCATCTTGACCTTGAACTTTGACCGAGTGACCTGAAAATCAATAGGGGTCATCTGCGAGTCATGATCAATGTACTTATGAAGTTTCATGATCCTAGGCATAAGGGTTCTTGAGTTATCATCTGGAAACCATTTTACTATTTCGGGTCATCGTGACATTGACCTTTGACCTGAAAATCCATAGGGGTCATTTGCGAGTCATGATCAATGTACCTATGAAGTTTCATGATCCTTGGCATAAGCACTCTTGAGTTATCATCCGGAAACCATCTGGTGGACGGACGGACCGACATGAGCAAAACAATATATCCCCTCTTCTTCGAAACGGGGGGGGGGGGGGGGGGGGGGGGGGGGGGCATTATGAGAAAACTGCCCCCCTCCCAGCAGCCATGTTATTCAACTGACCGGAACCATTTTTGAACTCAACTCTCGTATCAAGGAAACAAATGTTCTGAGCAAATTTCATGAAAATTGGGCCAAAAATGTGACTTCTAGAGTGTTCACATGTTTTCACTAAATACATATCGAGAAAAATGCCCCGCCCACTGGCGGCCATGTTTTTTCACCGATCCCGACCATTTTCAAACTCGTCCTAGATATCAATAAAACCAATGTTTTGACCAATTTTCATGATGATTGAGCAAAAATTGTGACTTCTAGAGTGTTTACAAGGTTTCTCTATAGCCAAATAGGGAAAACTGCCACTATATACATATAGAGAAAAATGCCCCGCCCACTGGCTGCCATTTTTTTTCACCGATCTCGACCATATTCAAACTCGTCCGAGACATCAATTGAACCAATCTTTTGACCAACTTTCATGATGATTGGGAAAAAATTGTGACTTCTAGAGTGTTTACAAGGTTTCTCTATAGCCAAATAAGGAAAACTGCCCCGCCCACTGGCAGCCATATTTTTTCACCGATCCCGACCATTTTCAAACTCGTCCTAGATATCAATAAAACCAATGTTTTGACCAACTTTCATGATGATTGGCAAAAATTGTGACTTCTAGAGTGTTTACAAGGTTTCTCTATAGCCTAATAGGGAAAACTGCCACTATATACATATAGAGAAAAATGCCCCGCCCACTGGTCGCCTTTTTTTTTCACCGATCTCGACCAGTTTCGAACTCGTCCAAGACATCAATTGAACCAATCTTTTGACCAACTTTCATGATGATTGGGCAAAAATTTAGACTTCTAGAGTGTTGACAAGGTTTCTGTATAGCCAAATGAGGAAAACTGCCCTGCCCACTGGCAGCCATGTTTTTCAACGGACCGGAACCACTTTTGAACTCAACCAAAATATCATTAAGACAAATATTTTGACAAAGTTACATGAAGATTGGGCATGAAATGTGACTTCTACAGTGTTTACAAGGTTTTTCTCTTTTTTTTTACCTAGTGACCTAGTTTTTGACCCGGCACAACCCAGTTTCTAACTCAGCCGAGATTTCATTGGGACAAAGCTTCTGACCAAGTTTCATGAAGATGGGACAAGAAATGTGGCCTCTAGAGTGTTTACAAGCAAATGTTTACGGACGGACAGACGGACGGACATACGACGGACAAAGACCGGTCACAAAAGCTCACCTGAGCAATCAGGTGAGTTAAAAATGCCCTGCCCCTTGGAAGCCATGTTTTTCAAGCAAAGGTTACCATTTTTTAACTCATCAAAGATTTTATTGGGAAAAATCTTCTGAGCAAATTTCAAGAAGATCGGTAAATAAATGTGGCCTCTAGAGTGTTAACAAGGTTTTACTATAGCCATATTAGGGAAAATGCCACGCCCCTGGCGGCCATGTTTTTCAACCAACCGGCATCATTTTTGAACTCGTCCAAAACATAATTGGGATGAATCTTCTGACCAAGTTTCATGAAGATCAGACAATAAATGTGGCCTCTAGAGTGTTAACAAGATTTTACTATAGCCATATATACCCATATATAGCCATATAAGAAAAATTGCCCGCCCCTTGGCAGCCATGTTTTTCAAGCAAAAGTAACCATTTTCAAACTCATCCAAGATATCATTGAGACCAATCTTCTGACCAAATTTCATGAAGATTGGACAATAAATGTGGCCTCTAGAGTGTTAACAAGGCAAAATGTTGACGCTGCACGACGGACGACAGGCGATCACAAAAACTCACCATGAGCACATTGAGCTCAGGTGAGCTAAAAATGTTACGAATCATGTATACTTTGGTAAGGCCGCTAACATTTGTGTTGCATGCATCGCTTACATCAATGTTTATAACTATTGTCATTCGTTTTGATGTATTAAATTGTCAAATCTATGATATTTACTGGCTGTATGAATTTTGATTTTTTCAATTTCAGGTTGAGGTAGTGTGTTGTTTTGTTATAAGAATAGTTTAATTATTCCTTTTTTTATAAATTATAACTTGTGTCGGCCGGTGGGGATGGCATCACTGACAAGTAAAAACGTCCCAACGTTGGTTTGGAGTTTCACTGTCAGTTATAATGGTAAAAGTTTTTCGGTCAGCCGGTTCTTAGGAAAAGATTTTTGGTTTTTATTCAAACTTAAAACAGTTCTTCCAAATTGAGATGAACTCATGTCCAGAATTTGGTTACGTTTGTTAATGCTGAACTACATTTATGCATTTTGAAATGTATAAATGCATGCCCACCATCAAGGTCAATTAAAAGTTTTCAGTCGGCTAGTTTCTTAGAAATGCTTGAATAGGTTTAAGCTAAGCTTACAAGACAATTACTACCCTGATATAATGAACCCATTGAACAATTTTCATATTACTGACCTACACAAAGTACAAAAATGAAACAAGAGTGCCTGAAAGGCCCAAAGTCGCTCACCTGAGATAACAAGAT
Organism: Dreissena polymorpha; assembly: GCF_020536995.1. Classification (NCBI taxonomy): domain Eukaryota; kingdom Metazoa; phylum Mollusca; class Bivalvia; order Myida; family Dreissenidae; genus Dreissena; species Dreissena polymorpha. The sequence goes on from NC_068357.1 coordinate 14,032,788, forward strand.
ATTATTGGGAAAAATCTTCTGACCAAGTTTCATGATGATTGGAAAATAAATGTAGCCTCTAGAGTGTTAACAAGGTTTTACTATAGCCATATAGGGAAAAATGCTTCGCCCCCTGGCAGCCATTTTTTTTAACCAACTGGCATCATTTTTGAACTCGTCCAAGATATTATCAGGATGAAGCTTCTGACCAAGTTTCATGAAGATCGGACAGTAAATGTGGCCTCTATAGTGTTAACAAGATTTTACTATAGCCAATTAAGGAAAAATGCCCCGCCCCTTGGAAGCCATGTTTTTCAAACAAACATAATTATTTTCGAACTCATCCAAGATATCATTGAAATCAAACTTCTGACCAAATTTCATGAAGATTGGAAATAAATGTAGCCTCTAGAGTGTTAACAAGGTTTTATTATAGCCATATATAGCCATATAAGGAAAAAGCCCGGCCCCTGATGACCATGTTTTTAAAGCAACCAAAACCATTTTCGAACTTATCCAAGATATCATTAGGACAAATCATCTGACCAAGTTTCATGAAGTTCGGAAAATAAATGTGGCCTCTAGAGTGTTAACAAGGTTTTACTATAGCCATATAAGGAAAAATGCCCCGCCCCCGTGGTGGCCATGTTTTTCAAGCAATGGGCATCATTTTTGAACTCGTCCAAGATATTATTGGGATGAATCTTCTAACCGAGTTTCATGAAGATCGGACTATAAATGTGTTCTGACCAAATTTCATGAAGATTGGACAATAAATGTGGTCTCTAGAGAGTTAACAAGGCAAAATGTTGACGCCGCACAATGGACAACGCACGACGGACAAAAGGCGATCACAAAAGCTCACCATGAGCACGTTGTGCTCAGGTGAGCTAAAAACAAAAAAACATATTTTTTTAATAGGCGTCAGGGGTTGAAGAGTTTTTCCAGAGCCACTCGCCCTGCAGGGCGAGAAGGCCTGACAATCCACTCACCCTTCACTTTAATCTACTCGCCCTGCATAAAAAAAAATAGATATCTATATTTATAGTTATGATCAACCAGAACCTTCTAAACCTACTAAAAATAGTGACACTAAACTGCAAACAAATTATCTACATTATCTGATGGATTATATTTGCGTTCCTTACGTTTTCTGCACCTCTTTCCTTTTCTCAATTCTTTCCGCTTCGCGTTTTGACAACCTTTCTAATTCTTTCTGTTCCCTGTCGCCATCACCTTGCAGATATTTTAAAATAGAACCCTTTTCCATTTTAATATTTCAGACCTTACAATATGGTTAATTTTGCCTAAGGCTTCTGATCACGAAATTCGGAGTTATTCTGTTTATTAATAATTATTTTTTTCTGTTTATTTTTTAATTAAATATAAGAAGCATTATAATTAACCAGTGATGTATTATTGTTTTATTGATATTTACATTAAAATTCACGGAATGACCAATATATTTAACAGTTTTATTCACTTTAAATCGATTAGCTAAGAGCACTGACAACGACGAAAAGAGCGCAGCCGATTTCGAGTTATTTTTACTGTGCCTGTGACGTCATTTTTCATAGTCAAAACGAAAGTTCAGTTTCTTTGTGTACTTAATGTATTTTTTGTTTGTTCGAAAAATTGTTCGCAATTTGTATCGATGTGGAAGGAGTTCTGGAACTGAATTTATATTTCTCAACTTGAAAAACAGCACTCGACCGGTCAGTCGAGTATTAAAAAAAAATTACTCGCCCGACCGTCAACTTCACTCGCATATGCGAGCGGTCGAGTGGATTCTTCAACCCCTGGGCGTGGCACAATTCGTTCTGGGTTTGTATACATAACTTTTTCTAATGCAGGTGTATAAAACAGGTAGTCAATTGACATAGAAATGCGAGTCAGTTTCCAATACCAGTGTGTGTTTTTTGTTTGTACGAATTCTGGGGTGTTTTTCCGCCCCATTCCCATTCGGAACAAGAGCTGTGTTTGTGAAACACAATGCCCCCTACTGCGCTTTGAAGCTGCACAGCAGCTATTTTAGAAACAAGGTTAAATTTTGAATGTAAAGTCACAGTGACCTTGACCTTTGACCTTGTGACCTCAAATCTTGTTTGATTGTACATCTCAATGAGATGCATGCACATGTGAAGTTTAAAGAACATAGACCCAAGAGTTTTCATTTTCTGAGCAAGGTTAAAGTTTTGGGACAGAATGACAGACAGACAGACAGACAGACAGACAGACAGACAGACAGACAGACAGAAAGACAGGCAGGCAGGCAGGCAGGCAGGCAGGCAGGCAGGCAGGCAGGCAGGCAGGCAGGCAGGCAGGCAGGCAGGCAGGCAGGCAGGCAGACAGACAGACAGACAGACAGACAGACAGACAGACAGACAGACAGACAGACAGACAGACAGACAGACAGACAGACAGACAGACAGACAGACAGACAGACAGACAGACAGACAGACAGAAAGACAGACAGACAGACAGACAGACACAGACAGACAAAAAACAATATACCCCCGATCATTCAATCCAGGGGCATAAAAATCCATCAAAATGTGACAGATTGAGACAAATTATGGTTGAGGTAATTTTGCACAGACCTAACATGTGACTGCTAAATGTCCTGTTCTTTGAAATGGGGCATAGAATTGATTGAGCTGCAAATAACACAAACATACAAATAATACACACATGCAAGTAAACTGAATAATATTGATAATAATAATAATCAAGAATAATATTGCAGTCAAATGGGATCAACTGTGTCAAACCTATATTAAATATTAATAAAGTTGTCTCACATATAACATATGCTTAATCACGTTTTTCTATGATTTGAACTGGTGAACCAGTTTTGAAGACATGTGACCCAGATCCAAAGTCTTTCGATACAAATACCGTGATATGGTCAATGCTAAAAGACATTTTCTAGCAGGACCGCTAAATTTGGAAGCACAATGCCACAACAACATTCTTCCCATATGCAAACTCTCTTTTCACAAATAGTTTTAATAATTTAATATATAATATTATATCTTCAGAACTGAATTAAAACAAATACCTTGATTTAGTGGATCCACTAGGTTACTTTCAAGCAGGTCCACTAAATGTTGAAACCCGTGTGCTTTCAATGCATCTATGAATACTGTGTATGCATTATCCCCTTTCTGCAGAATTTTTCGTATAAAGCAATTATTTCTATTTTCCTGAGTATTTGGATTCCATCCCTCTATTTCGTCTTTATCTTTGAAGTCAAAGACATTTTTCTCAATAAATATATCCAGCAAATCTTTAGCATCAATATCCTTTTTTATTGCTTGTAAGTTTTTAGTGATTTTCAGCTGTAGGTCCTGCCTCATTGTGCCAAATTTCAATGTTTTTTCAATACCTGAAAAACAAAATTTATTAATTCATAAATATTGATGATACATCTTTACATCTTTATCTTTTTTTCGAGTATATAGGTTACTTACTATGAAAAAAATGTCATAACAGGTACATGTATTATACCAACCAAAATGCTTTTAATAACAAGTTATTTTCATGTGATAAATTTGCATGTGATTTATACTGCATCTATCTGGGGTTTGTTGCATACAATTTAAGGAAAACATAACAAATAAAATATAAAGCTTTCACACAAACTGTATATTAAGATCAAGAGTAAACTCGTACAAAATAAAGTGCATTTTTGATCATTTTCGTTCCACCATGTGTCATTTAGTGTTTATTCAGTTAAAAAACATAATGGCACAAGCTACTAAAATTTAAAACCTTACTGTCCCATGTTAAACACAGAGCAATAACAAAGAGCATCATTAGTTAAAGGAACCAAAGAGATACATGTACACAGGCAATAACCACTTGAATAGATACAAGTTTGGGCCAACTTTGCCAAAATATTTTAAGGTGTCACGCAAAACTTGAGTTGAATTACCAAAGAACAAAAATGTTTTAAACATAAATTAAGATAAACTTATTTTAGTTACATGTAAGTGAATTATTCCCTTGACAATGTGTCCACGTTAAGTATAAGTATTAGTTTACCCATCACATGTCAATAATTGACTTTAAACAGACTTTTAGCACTTAACAGATTACAGTGTTTTTTTCCATATCTCCAATATTATCAACAATGCATGTCAGAAAATTAAATTCTTACACAGCTTGCTGTGTTAGCTTTTGGATGAAGTCACAAAGACCATATTCATTTTGAGATCCATCTGACAGGCACTTAATGGCACTATGGCACTTAAATCAAAGCTCCCTTTTGATGTTACATGGTTTGTTGTCATTACCTAATTGTGAGTCAGAGCAAGTCTATACAGTTGTGACCATAACAACAGCAGATGGCAACAAGGCAGTATATAAGCCAGATGCGAAAGGGGGTCTGCACCCATTCGCACTTGCCATTTTGCTGTTTGATGTTCATTTGGTTTAATAAAAGTTTCAACTGTTGCTCTGACTTACAGTCCTTTCCACGGCGCACTCAGGAGATAAAACGTTATTATCAAAAAAATTCAACATATTGCTCACAAATAAGGAAAGAGCACACGTTATCCGAACCTGTGACACCTTTCACAAATGCACTGTTATCAATCACAATGTGCCGTTTCTTCCACATCATGAATAGCAGATTTAATATTTATTCTGCTACATGTATTGATATTTAAACACTTTCATCATGAAACAAGAGATGTGTTTGTCAGAAACACAATGCCCTATATTGCGCCGCTTTGAAGCCATAAATTTGACATTTGACCTTGAAGGATGACCTTGACCTTTCACCACTCAAAATGTGCAGCTCCGTGAGATACACATGCATGCCAAATATCAAGTTGCTATCTTCAATATTCAAAAAGTTATGACCAAACTTTAACGAAAGTTAAAGTTGTTTTAGGAAAGAAAAATACAATGATATTTGACCTTTGACCTTGAAGGATGACCTTGACCTTGACTTTCCACCACTCAAAATGTGCAGCTCCATGAGATACACATGCATGCCAAATACCAAGTTGCTATCTTCAATATTAAAAAAGTTATCAAACTTTAACCAAGGTTAAAGTTTTGGGACACACAATGACACAATGACAGACAGACAGGCCAATAACAATATACCCCCGATCTTTCGATCCGGGGGCATAAAAAAGAAAATTCATTTTAAAGTATGTACTTTACTTCATAAATGTGGACCCTATCAGGGGTCTCACATGTATTTTAAAACAGGAGTCCTTGGACTAGGAAAAAGTAGGAGTCCAAAAGAAAGCAAGAGATGTGTTTGTCAGAAGCACAATGCCCGCTACTGCGCCACTTTGAAGCCATATATTTGACATTTGACTTTTAAGTATGACCTTTGACCTTGAAGGATGACATTGACCTTGACCTTTCACCACTCAAAATGTGCAGCTCCATGAGATACACATGCATGCCAACTATCAAGTTGCTATCTTAAATATTGCAAAAGTTATTGCAAAAGTTTAACCAAGGTTAAAGTTTGTGACAGACACACACAATGACAGACAGGCCAAAAACAATATAACCTGATCATTCGATCCGGGGGCATAAACAGTATACACTTTTCCCAAATGACTGCCTTAAATTCCTGAGGATATGGTGTCTGCTTAGTGACCGTGAGGTCACAGTTGCAATCCCTTCTGTCTGGGGGTTATTTAGGCCTTCCCAAAAGGCACCAAGTACTGCTTGTATCCAGTAAACAGTATTGAGAATGTTTCAGCAAACCCAATGAGCCAAAATAAATAGGTTCAAACTATTTTTTAAGTTTTTATAAGAAAAAAACCCTCGAAAATACCAATTTCCTAATTTTAGTAAAAACAATGCGATATTTCCCAATGCAAAGGGCTCCAGCCTTATTCCCAAAATGGTGCAAAAAAAACTGAACATACCATGCCTGCGCTATATTTCAGTATCATGCTAATACATTGATATCTGCCTGATAAAAAACAGTGTCTTACATATTATTTTATATCCGGACAGATCCTTTCATGTTTGAAGGTGTATCATATTACTTTAAATCAACTATTGAGTCATCATTTGTGGTGGAAAAGAATCACATTGAACCAATCAAATCCCTTGATACCAAGATGTAATTCACGTATTATTGTGTGGTGTTTGAAAAAAAGATGATTTTTGGATACACTGTGATTTTTCATTAATATGCAATTTAACCTGTTATATTTTTATAAATGTTGACAAATTTTAAATACAAGAGGTCCTGAAAGGCCCAAAGTCACTCACCTGAGATAACAAGATATTATTGGGACAAATCTTCTGACCAAGTTTCATGAAGATCGGAAAATAAATGTGGCCTCTAGAGTGTTAACAAGGTTTTACTATAGCCATATACCGAAAAATGCACCGCCCCCTGGCAGCCATGTTTTTCAACCAACCGGCATCATTTTTGAACTCATCCAAGATATTATCGGGATGAATCTTCTGACCAAGTTTCATGAAGATCGGACAGTAAATGTGGCCTCTAGAGTGTTAACAAGATTTTACTATAGCCATATAAGGGAAAATGCCCTGCCCCTTGGAAGCCATGTTTTTCAAGCAAACATCATTATTTTTGAACTCATCCAAGATATCATTGAGACCAATCTTCTGACCAAATTTCATGAAGACTGGACAATAAATGTGTCCTCTAGAGTGTTAACAAGGTTTTACTATAGCCATATATAGCCATATATGGAAAAATGCCCCGCCCCTGGTGGCCATGTTTTTTAAGCAACCAAAACCATTTTCGAATATATAATATGGGATATAATTACAATTGTTCTGACCAAAAATGTAACTTACAGAGTAATAATAGCCTTTTTTGTAATTGACCAAATGACCTAGTTTTTTTACCTCAAGTATAACAATATCAAACATGGCCCAGATATCCTTTGAATAAATGATCTGACCAAATTTCATGGAGATTGGAAATAAATGTGGCCTTAAGAGTGTTTCAAGGGTTTCAATATGCCATATAAGAAAAACTGCCATTTCAAATGGTGGCCATTTTTTTTAACAGACTGGAACTATTTTCAAATTTGGCAGAAATATCGTAACAACAAATCTTCTGACTTCGTTTAATGAAGCTTGGATGAAACAAGTGGTTAACAGCTTTTTTATTTATCCTAGCTTTTGACCTCAAGTGATAAGAGATATTACTGGGAAGTAATTAAATGTTCAGTACAAGCTTAATTAAAATTTGAAAATAAATGTGGCCTCTAGATAATTAGAAAGGTAAATGTGGCCAACACACAACAGGCAATCACAAAAGCTCACCATGAGCAGGTTGTTCACAGGTGAACTTAAAAAGAGGTGCATTTTAAGATTCATTAACAAATGTCATCCATGTATAGAATCAGCAAAATGATAACATTTGTAAATATTTGCGTTGGTCTTAAATACTTGCAATGGCCGGAGAGAAAAAATAGCCAAAATTATACCCCAAGAAAACTAGTGATTCAACCATATTCTTGTGCTGAATGTTGTTATTGTTGTTTTTGTCTTTGATAAAGCTGTGCCTTACTTTTGTCTACATGCAAATGTTGTTGAGGAAACTTTTCTTTGATTGATGGCTGTCAGACATGAGAACTTTTTCAGTTGAAAATCTTGTTACTATTAATGTATTGGAATTTTATTTTGGACATTTTATGTCCAAATTAACTTATGTTGTCACAACACCTTACCAGCCCCCTTTGTTTGCAAGGTAAATGTTACGGACGCATAACAAAGGACGGGCAAGGACATTGTTCTCAGGTAAGCTAAAAAAAACATTGATCACATGGTGATGGAAACAAAGCATTTACAAAAGTCAGACCTCTTTAAAATTTAGTTCACAAAACTATTAATATTATAAGTAACTACTTACCATGTGTAATGGTACTGGTAGTTGTCAACAGGGGAATCCTTTCTTCAGGAGGGTCATCCTAATAATTGGACAATATGATAAACATTAAATGGTACGATATAACAGAAGGATAATTTACTTACGAAGATAGAAACAAGAAGGCCATGATGGATGGCCCTGTATCGCTCAACTGTTTTTTTATGCGAAAAAAGCGTGCAATGCGCATGGGTTGAAATGTACTCAAGCATGTGACTTTCTCTGTCTATCCCTCGTCCCACTGGCCGCTTAAAGTTGGAAAGGTGAGCATTTTTATATATGGAAAACGTTACTACGGTGTTAACTAAACAGACTAAAAAGCCCAAGAATTGTTGCACAGGTCCTTTGCTTATAACGTAGGTACATTTATCTCTCCAAAAGATATTGTCGTTCTTTCTATTTCACATATTTTTAGATCAAATCTACGCATGCTCTACAAGATTAATGAAAGTTCCTTCATTCAATCATGAATCTTTTTCCAAAATTCCAAAAAGTGTTTGTAGGATTTAAAGTTTCTGTTACTTGTATAGTTCATGAAATATGCAAAATACCTAATAACGTAGATCACCTGAACTTTACTTCATTCTTGAGGCATTAGTGAGTGTAGCAGGATTGTTAACGTGGTGAAGAAATTGTTTATTGTACAAAGAAGATATTTGCCTGAGGCAACATAAAGTTACAAGTTTTTCAGGTTCATGAGGTGCCGAAAGGCAGTAGGAATGATAACTTTGTAGAGGTTGTTTGTTAAACAAAGTAAATGTTTATGAGACAAAAAATTGAATAATAATTCATCAAGATGTGGCAATCATGGCAACACTACTTGCATATGGCGTGAGGTTTTAAGAGATATCATGACAAACAATTAGCTTGACCTAACTTTCCTTTACTTTTTCCATCTGACGTTCCAATAGACCATAACTCCTTCTGAAGAGTTTGTTTTCGTTTTGAAAACAGGACTTCCAGTTTCAAAAAGGAGAAATTGCTCATGAGCAATTTCTCCTTTTATCACAATGATTTCTACCCCACCCAGCCAATTTATAAATAGTCCTTTACAATATTATTTCTTGTCTGCAATCTCTTTCAATTTGGGGCAGTCCAAAATGTGTCGTTTGGTAAAGGGTTAACATTTATGGATAGTTAACATGTTGGTCTACCTTTCACGCTCGACATGTATGCATTTATCTCTTATAATTAAAAAGTTATTCCAAGTGTATTTTGATAAACTTTTAGTTTGAGAAGAAAATAGTTAATTCATCCCATTATGAATAAAAAGCAAAAACGCATAAACATGCAAAGTTCAACGACTTCCTGTGGCTATGTTTTTTGACGAATCAAATTTTCTTGAACAACTTTTTAATGGGAGCCTTCAAGGGATAAATTTGGCCCCAGGGGCATAATTTGAACAAACTTGGTAGAGAACTATAAGATGTCACGACATACCAAATTTGGTAGCCCTAGGCCCAATGGTTATGCACAGGAAGATTTATAAAGTTTCCACAAAAGAGGCTTTATATAAGCATATGTTAAGTTTTGTGACCCCCGGAGCAGGGTCAAATTTGACCCCAGGAGCATAATTTGAAAAAACTAGGTAGAGAACTTTAAGATTTTAATACATACCAAATTTGGTAGAAATAGGCCCAATGGTTATGGACAATAATATTTTTAAAGTTTGCACAAAAAAGGCCCAATATAAGCATATGTTAAATTTTATGACCCATGGGGAACGGTCAAATTTGATCCCAGGGGCTTAATTTGAACAAATGAAGTAGAGAACTATTAGATGTCACTACCCCGGGGGTCACACAAAAATAGGCCTTATTTAAGCGTATGTTCATTTTTGTGACCCCCGGGGCAGGGTCAAATTTGACCCCAGGGGCATAATTTGAACAAACGAAGTAGAGAACTATTAGATGTCACTACATACCGAATTAGGTAGCCCTAGGCCCTACGGTTATGGACAATAAGATTTTTAAAAGTTGCACAAAATAGGCCCAATATAAGCATATGTTCATTTTTGTGACCCCCGGGGCAGGGTCAAATTTGACCCAAGGGTCATGATTTGAACAAACAAAGTAGAGAACTATTAAATGTCACTACATACCAAATGTGGTAGCACTAGGCCCAATGGTTATGGACAAAAAGATTTTTAAGTTTGCACAAAATAGGCTTTATATAAGCATATGTTCAATTTATTGACCCCCATGGCGGGGTCAAATTTGACCCCAGGGGCATAATTTGAACAAATTTGAAAGAGGTTCACCCCAGGAACATTTGTGAAAAGTTTTATCAGAATAGGACTTGTAGTTTAGGAGAAGAAGATGTTTAAAGAAAAAGTTAACGCACGGACTGACGCACGCACGACGGACACAGGACCATGACATAAGCCCCGCTGGCCTCCCTTGTTCAAATAATAGAGTAAGTATGGTAAGAATAAAAATATTTAACAAGTCAATTATACGCAAAAAACTGGTCTAGATAAAACACATCTGCCTTAAAAAGACTGTTCGAAAAAACAGTTGAGCATACACATTTTTACCATCACAGACCACTATCCCACAGCATGTTAACGTTTTTGCTGCTTTGTCTTCTAATATTCTATTTTTCTAGTGATTCATTTGTTATTTTTTTAAATATAATTTCTTTATAATTTGAATCAAAAGAATTTCAACAATTGGCAAAAAATGTTAAAGACAACAAGTCCATGATGATCCAAAAGTGCTCACCTGTGTTAAAGGTACACAAATTGTCAAATACTTTGCCTGTAATCCTAGTTTTGCCGAGTTTTTTTACTACCCATTAAACATATACAAACAATTGATATTGTCATAATAAATGTTCTTAACAAGTTTTATGAAGATTCAAGTACTAACATGGCTTCTAGAGAAGCAAAAAAGTTTTCTTTTAAGATTTAACATTGTGACCTACTTTTTGGATGCACCTGACCTAGAATAAAACTTTGCCTAGGTGTAGACAAGATGAACTAAATCTGACCAAGTTTCATCAAGATTGCGTCATAAATATTGATTCGCGGGTGGTAACAAGGTTTTTCCATGATGATACCTGGTCACTTAGTTTATGGATGTATCTGACCCAGATTTGAACCTGGCCTAGATATTGTCAAAATAAACATTCTTATCAAAATAAAGTCATAAAATAAATTTGGCTTCTGCGGTAGTGACAAGGTGAAGCTTAGTTTCTTTATTTGTGGACAAATGGGATCCAGATTCAAGCTTTGTACCGGTATATCTATAGTCAAGGTAAACCTTCTGACCAAGTCACATCAAGTCATAAATTAGGCTTCAAGAGTGGTTTCAAGATTTTTCTAAGATAAGACCTGAAGACCTGGTTTTTGGATACAAGAACACCCAGAAGTAGGCATTCTGACCAAATTGAATCATGGTGGCCTCTATAGTTGTCACAATTTCTTTTTAAGATTTGATATGGTAACCTTGTTTTTGGATGTGCTGGATCACTATTCTCCTTATAGATATTGGAAAGATAATATTTTGGCAAAAAATCGTTATTTTAGTTCATAAATGTGGTCTCTACAGTGCAAATTGAGCTTTTCTTAGTCTGACCTAAGGTTGTTTTTTGACTCACATGTGACACATACATATTTAAAATCCTCCTATATATTGTAAAGATAAACATTATGACAAATTATCATCAAAATGGGATTAAGAATGTTGTGTCTAGAGTGATAGAGAGCTAAAATTTGATGATGCATGATGCTGGACAAAGGTGAAAACAATTGCTCACCATCAGCACTTCGAGAACAGATTTTCATGCGTAAAACAAATTTAATGTTACTTTTAAAATATTAATTGAATTCTTGCTTCTTTCAATTACTTTCTGTAGTGTATGTTTACATACCTTAATGTTTATCAGGTTATGTTTGTGCCATAATAATTGTTGTAGTTCATTCTTTTTTATTGGTATTCCCAATTAAACATAATATAATAATTGTGTCCCTTTGACCATTACTGATAATTTAACTCCATGCCATTTTCTCTTAGCTCAAATGCTGACCAGCAACTGATATGTCCAAGTGGGTTTTGCATTCCTGTCCACTTTAAGATGACCATGTTTAGCTGTAGATGTCATTCCAATACCTGTGAAGCTATCAATTCATAGCTTTATTTGTGTCATGTTTGAAAGTCACCAACAAAAACTATTTTTAACAAACTGCAACTACTTACACAAAAAGGAATGTCATCTTCAGGAGCGTCACTTGGCTGAGATATTACTGATTCCTCTCTCTCTGTCTTGCCATGAGACTGCCATTTACGATCTTTAAAAAATAATATGGAACTACTAAATTAAACAAATGCAACCATAATGGTTTCTGTAATATAATTCTTGACATTAAATCAAGGGTGTCAGTTGTCCCAAATTTAAAATCAGAAAAATTAAGTCAGGGGTTTGGGGCCGCAGGTCCCCAACGGGGATAAAGGGCAGAGCCCCTATGGGGTGAAACCCCAAGCCCTAGCTTATTGAACTTTATTTTAGGCTTAAGTTTCTAGTTGCGATTTCTGTACAATGCGAAATAAATCAGACCATCCTATCACCCCATTTGTATTCGTCATTCTATAAAAATGTTAGAAAGAATGTTGAAAATAAATTAAAATCGACGAACAATACTGCATCCGAAAACGATAGCCCGAAAACATGGACCTGTTTTGCACATGAAATAAAATAAGTCTAAATACCGTTTGACTGCAGTAAATTAAAACCAGTTACCTAGCAAATACATAATCAATATACAATTTGATTTACATATCGCTTTACATTATGCCATAATGCAGTGCTTGACTTAACTAATTGATCACTTAATATTTTAAGATGGCAGAAATTTGCAACATTTCGTAGACTTGTAAGATTTTCGGATAGAAGCAAAGAGGTTTGGTAAATGTAGACTTGTAAGATTTTCGGATAGAAGCAAAGAGGTTTGGTCAGTAAGCGTTCATGTCCCTGCCAGCTGCTAACAAATCAGAAATCAATAAAAAGACTAGTGCCAATTTTGGTAATCCCGAGAAAGCTATAACAATATTTGTTCTCAAACAATTGCGCACTCAAACAAATTTAAACCCCCCTACCCCACCACAAAAAAAAATCATTGGATTTACATTGATCTCAAAATCAATAATGGACGGTTCAAATCCTGATTTACATATTAATCCAGAAAATTGACACTGCTGATAAATTTTAACCTTATATAGAAGCATTAAACATTCTTTTTGGATGTTAAACTGCACAAATGCACTTAAAATGTATATAAGTTTGTGTGCTTTACAATTCCCCTTAAAATCATTTTTCATAAATCTTTTGATACATGTGGTCTCCCCATGGTGGTCCTTTGTGTTTAATAATTTTTACAAATGCAAGATAAACAAAAAAGTTTGCATAAGGACACGGAGTCTAAAAATGTAACCTTTATGTGTGACCTTTTATGTCATCTGCATATCATTTCAATGACCTTCTTTTTCAACATTAATTTCTCTCATTTCACAAAAGATGATTTTTACAGTTATAAATCAGTGAGCAAACAAAATAAATTTATTGTTTTTTGTAAACACACTGTCTAAGAGACAAAAATTGTAATGCTTGAAGGCATTTTAATTCCAGAACCATAATCTTTCCATTAAAAACAGATGTTTGTAAAACAAGTATGCTCCCTGACTTGCAGCAAAGTTGTCCCAATGACCTTGTTTATTCATCTTAATTTGAAAATCATTTAGGGTCATCCTTTTTTTCAGCCTTACCAGCATACTAGTTTATATCATCCTAAGAATTCTCTAGATATTATGTCGAAGCCAAATGACCTTGATATTTAGTCTGTTGATCTCAAATCAATAGTCATCTTTCTTTCCTACCAATAAACCAGCCAAGCAATTATAGGTTATCATATGTAAAAGCATTCTCTAGATATCCTTCAGAAACCAATTTCTTGATACTAGCTCATGTGAACTTGATCTAAAATTAAAATGAGTGTTCATTTCCTCCCTTGTAACCACTATAACAATTTAAATGGTCATAGTGTTGTTAATGCAAAACCTAACATAGGAATATCTTCTTTATGGACAGGTTTATAATTTTGTTGTATACTATACCTGTTACAATCTTTACCAAATATAGGCTTTCTGATTGAGAGAAATGCATATCCACATAACAAATCAGCATTATTCTCTTACTGGTGTCCAATTTTCAGAAAATAACAGTTGAGAGTGGATATAAAAAAAGAAATACAAGTTTTATTCTAGTTAATTGTTCAAAGAGTATAAATCAGTATTGTGGATAAATATGTCATATCACAATGGAGGCCCCATCACAGTATTACACATGCAACTTAACTAATACAGTAATGATATGGTTTGGAGAAATTAAATAGCATAACATTCCAAATGAAAAGACAAACAAATGAAATAAAGTACTTAGCTTAAAGACCTTGCATTAACAGCTCATACAAAATATGCCCTATACAAACAATAGTGTCATGTACAAGTACCTTGTTTTGGAGAAGCACCTTCATTGCTGGGAATGTTCTAAAACAAGAAGAACAAGAATATCAGTGAAACTGATGGATGCTCCCCGATGATGAGCTTTGTCAATCTATGTGTTAATAACCACCTAAAAGAATCTTTTATTAGCCTCGTTGACCTTCACCTTGACCCCAGTGACCTCAAACCTCATCAAAAGGTAGAGGTCTATGCAAGGTACCTACATGCCAAATATGAAAGATCGGTAAAGTATTGAAGGCGCTATGAGAAACTGTAAAAAAAGTGTGACGGAAATCTATTATTAGCCTCGGTGACCTTGACCTTGAACCCAGTGACCTCAAACCTCATCAAAAGGTAGAGGTCCATGCAAGGTAACAACATGCCAAATATGAAAGAGATCGGTAAAGTATTGAAGGCGCTATGAGAAACTGTAACAAAAGTGTGACAGAAAATCTATTTTTAGCCTCGGTGACCTTGACCTTGAACCCAGTGACCTCAAACCTCATCAACAGGTAGAGGTCCATGCAAGGTACCTACGTGCCAAATATGAAAGAGGTCGGTATAGTATTGCAGGCGCTACGAGAAACTCTAAAAAGTGTGACAGAAAATCTATTATTAGCCTCGGTGACCTTGACCCCAGTGACCTCAAACGTCATCAAAAGGTAGAGGTCCATGCAAGGTACCTACATGCCAAATATGAAAGAGATCGGTAAAGTATTAAAGGTGCTATGCGAAACTGTAACAAAAGTGTGACGGAAAATCTATTATTATTAGCCTTGGTGACCTTGACCTTGAACCCAGTGACTTCAAACCTCATCAAAAGGTCGAGGTCCATGCAAGGTACCTACATGCCAAATATGAAAGATATTGGTAAAGTATTGAATGCGCTATGAGAAACTGTTAAAAAAGTGTGACGGAAAATCTATTATTATTAGCCTTGGTGACCTTGACCTTGAACCCAGTGACCTCAAACTTCATCAAAAGGTAGAGGTCCATGCAAGGTACCTACATGCCAAATATGAGAGATTGGTAAAGTATTGAAGGCGCTATGAGAAACGGTAACAAAAGTGTGACGGAAGTAAGGAAGGAAGGACAAACTGGCAACTATATGCTTCGCCGAAATTTTATTTCGGGGAGCAAAATAAAATATTATGTGCTTTATCCTAAAACAAACTACATCTCAATGACAATCTGTGTTTGACATGTACACTTTTTATTCAAACTATGTTCCAATTATGCAATAAATAAAATGTTTAGATATGATGCCATAGGCCCTAGGTCACTCACCTGAGACGTTGTGTTTACTGAAAACTTCAGATGAACTTTTGTAATGTTTCCAAAACAGTTTTTTAACTTGGCAAAGATTTAATTAGACCTAATGTTCAGAGAAAGTTTAATATTGATTGGACAAAACTTGCAACTTCTAGAGTGTTTACAATGTTTCACTTCAGCCATTTAAAGATTTTTTCAACAGAATGCAACCATTTCTAACATGGCTGAGATATAATAAAAAAAGCCCCTCCAAGGGGCATCTGATTTTGACACAAAAGAAACCAGCCAATTAGTTGAATTGATATCCCCCACCAAATAAAGTTTGTTTATGGATGGGTGCAAATCCCTTGATATATTATGGCATAATAGAACAAGAGCTGTCTCCAAAAGATGACATATGCCCCCGATAAACGCTTTGATAGAAATTATGAGCATTTTTCGAAACCTAAACGCATTTTTCGAAACTTAAACGCGAACCCTAAGTTCAAGGTCAAGGGGGTCAAAACTTGTGTGCGTATGAAAAGACCTTGTTCATATACACATGCATACCAAATATGAATATTACATCTGAAGCAACATAGAAATTATGAGCATTTTTCGAAACCTAAACGCTAAGTGTGACGGACAGACAGACGGACAGTGTGATCACTATATGCTCTCCTTCTGGGGCATAAAAAATGTAAGTGTAGGGTAATTGGTTTTATGTATTGCAATTCTCCTTATTGATATCTATACACCCATGCAGTTTCATAGTGAAATCTTTTAGCGTATCTGAGATATAGCACTAGCAAGAGATGCGTTTGTCAGAAACACAATGCCCCCTACTGCGCCGCTTTGATTGATTTACTTTAGTTTTTGATTATATCCCTTTCAAAAATATTACTTCCTTTGTAAAAATGATCTGTACATGCCAAATGATAAATAGAAATTATCTCCCTTTAAAGCTTGTTTCTGCCCTTGTATTTGTTTTTTTGACCTTTGACCTTGATGGATGACCTTGACCTTTCACCACTCAAAATGTGCAGCTACATGAGATACACATGAATGCAAAATATCAAGTTTCTATCTTCAATATTGCAAAAGTTATGGCCAATGTTAAAGTTTTTGGACGGACGGACAGACAGACAGTTCAAATGCTTGATGCCACCCTACAGGGGGCATAAAAAGTTACACAATACAAAAAACAACAAACGGCAATAATTCTTATTTTAAAAAGTGTAGGGCTATGGTTCTTGTGCATGGCACTTTCATAATTGATATCAATACACCCATGAAGTTTCAAGTTGAAGTCTTGTATTGTATCCAAGATAAAGCCCTTAAAAGTTAAATCACAATAAAACAACAAAGGGCAATTAATCTTATTTAAGAAAGTGCATGGTTTTATTTCGTGTGCATGGCACTTCTCCTCATTGATATCTATACACCCATGGAGTTTCATGTTGATATCTTATATAGTTTCTGAGATATAATCATGAACAGTTTTGTGAACGACGGACGGAATGACAGACGGAAAGATGGACGGCAGACAGATGGACAAAGCCAATCTATATCCCTCCGCCTTTGGATGAAGATAAAAACTTAGAGGCCAGTTTGACCCCATGGAAATTATTTGTACAAACTTTGTAAAGGACCATTACAAAATGTTACATTCCAAATATCAAAACTCTGGGACTTGTAGTTTCAGAGAAGATTGTTTATTGAAGTAATTTTCAGTAAAAGTCTGTATAAATAATGTGACCACTAGTGTGGGGCTAGTTTTGACCACTGGGCCATGATTTGATCAAACGTTTAAAAAGGCTACACAACGAATATTAAACCTGTTACCCTGATTGTTTCTGAGAAGATTTTTGGTTTTGGTTTCCATTTCTAAAATCTGTTTGGAGCTGTTGTAAACTACTTTTAAAGTGTACTGAACCATTTGAACAACTTTGAAAAAGGGTCATCAAGATTCATTCTTCTGATGTTTCATAAATATCTGCTAAGCAGTTGGAACAGAATGCTGTTTGACGCTGCATGAATGACCACAGAAGAAAAGCTCACCCTGTTCACATGAACAGGAGAGCTAAAAAGTAAAATGTAATAACAATCGCTCATACTTGAAATGATCCCTTTGATGATGCCAAGTCCCTTAGAAGAGGTGGTGTAGGACATTCTGTTATCTTCGTTTTATCAATAATGTCATCTGCAAAGTCCAAAACTAGAAATGTCACATAAGTATAAAATAGACTGCATCAATACAGCTTTATTTTACAAAACTATATGGCAGCCATTTGAAAGAAATAAACCAAGAGAATCATCTTCAACCTCATGCTCCAACCAAAACCTGTCAGTAGAAGTATAAACTAATTATTTATGAGGGTCGAATAAATAACAAATGAAATGAGGTAAACACTGAAGATATATATCTGAGTTATAGATAAATCTCATTAGCTCAGTTTAATCTCCTTGAGTGTAAAAATTGTACAATATGGACAGATACAAGAATGGTTTAGCTTTGAGTGTCCACCACTGAGTCTATAAATTAAATATACCATACTGTTACAGATGCCTTGGAGTCCCCTGTATACCTGATACAGTGCTCAAGCTAAGATTTGAAAATGGCAGGGTGCTTTTTTGTTAAAAAGGGTACCTTAGTGAATGCCAATATATTTTCCCTTTCAGTGAAGCATATTTTCAATCAAGCATTTATTATATGTATACTTCATATAACATTTATTTTAATTCATTTTAATGATAAAACTAGTATACTGTAAAAATAAAAACTTTTAAAACTTTAAATAAAATTTGTTGCATATTAATGTGATGAGATAAAATAAGGAATAATCGGGGGAATGATAGGGATTGGGGAAGATTGGGACCTTGGGGCAGCAGGATGCTGTGCCGTTATGTTAAGGCATAGCTGGAGCATTGTATTTTTATATACCACAACATGCCATGTGGGGTGAAAAACAAAAATGGTGGAATGTCTACAACTGCGTTACAAATCACCTACCAATATTATGCGCCCCACCTGATGTAATTCGAGGATCACTCTGAAATGGAAAACAATACAGCTATGGTAAATGGACTTGTTTACACTGTTTGTGTCTGTAAATTCCATCATTAACTTTGTTATTTGACAAAATGATAACCTAAAGGCAACTGAAAAAGCTAAAATATTGAATGCAATAAAACATGCAAACTAAATGAATTATAATGTTGTGACTTAAACAGCTACAAACACCTACACAAATCATGCTTTTTAAAAAACCACTTGTGCAGAACTAATTGACGTTGATTTTAAGCCATTGTGTTGAGTCATGAGTTTTGGACATAAAATTACATTCATTTTTCATGAAAATCCTACAGAAAGGAGATTCGATTCAGATACAAAATAAATGAAGGATAAACTATTAACCATCAAGTGTGACCTTCACCTTGAGCCAGCCTTAACTAACGTATGTGTTCTACACATCGTCGTTAACTCAGATTTAACCATGTTAAATGAAAATCCTTCAACCTGTAAAGGAAGTTTGGAGCAAACATAAAAATGGAGGCTCAAAACTTAGACCTTGAAGCACAACCTTGACTTTGAGCCCAAATATCTTACTCATGCCTTCTGCACATCGTCTCAATGACCTCAATCTTTAGACCATGAACTACTGACTTCGTGTTTTTTTAAAAAGGTCTACCATGACTGACTCTTGCCTTCTGCACAATTCTCAATTGCCTTAACATTGTACACACGATTCCAGAAAATCCTTCAAAAGGGCAATGGTGAGCAGACATGAGGATAGAAGCTTAAACCTTTGACCTTTAAGTTCAATCTTGACCATAAGCTGGTGTGACTGACCCCTGTCTTCTGCACATCCTCTCAATGCTTTTAATATTTGAGACAAGTTTTATGAAAATCTGTCAAAGGGTATAAGGGATAAGGGATGGCAAGATAGCATGATGGACTGACTACAGAATCACTGTCAAAGGGTATAAGGGATAAGGGGATTGCAAGATAGCATGATGGACTGACTACAGAATCACTGTCAAAGGGTATAAAGGATAAGGGGATTGCAAGATAGCATGATGGACTGACTACAGAATCACTGTCAAATGGTATAAGGGATAAGGGGATGGCAAGATAGCATGATGGACTGACTACAGAATCACTGTCAAAGGGTATAAGGGATAAGGGGATGGCAAGATAGCATGATGGACTGACTACACAATCACTACATGATTGAGGCTTTGTGGCTGAGTTTTACGAAAGTAAATGTTCTGGGCAAATATAATGATGTTCAAAAGCTTTTTATGAACAAGAGGGCCTATTATTTTTGGGAAGAGGATTTTTCTACTCTATTAAGAATATGATCTCCTTTTGAATCTCAAAGGAACAAAAAATGATGAACCAGTTTTTGAACTTACACTTGCAGACTATAAATCTTGACATGTAGGCATTTATAAAAAGTATGCATACATTTGTTTCAACCAAGCTTAAGTAATTTTTATTTAGTTTAAGATCAAGACTTTCGTTTTTCATTTATTTTTCAATCATAGCAAAATGTTGGTCTCATAAAAACCTGAAATAACATGCTAATTCCCAAAAAAGTGCTGTATGCACATATAAGAGTTTCATCAACCTTTGTTTAGTACTTTCTTAAGTGACCTAGCCTCAATATTTTAGTTTTAAATTTTTTCTGCAATCAAAGCAACCCCAATTTTTTTCTAATAAAAAAACTGAAACATGCTTTTTCCCTACATTGCCCTCTATTCACATACCAAGTTTTATCAACCTAGCAAATTACTTGAGTTATTGCAGGATCAAGATTTGTCAGATGGACTTTGAGAGTTATGGTACTTCCATTAAGACATTTAGGCAAAACTTCCCGGCCCCACTGGCAGCCATATTTTCAATGGACCAGAACCACTTTCCTACTCTGCCAATATATAGCCAGGACAAACAACATGGGCAAGATACATGATGACTTTTAAAAAATATCACTAATTTTTTTCTTAAAATTGATTTTTTGACCCCAGGAGACCTAGTTTATTTGTGACCCCCATACTGGCTGATTTCGTTATGACACATGTTCAGACCCTGTTATATGAGGATTGGGCAAAAAATGTGGCCTTTGAAATGTTCAAATGGTAAATGCTGACTAAAGACTAAGCAGCACATACTGCATGACACAACTGATAAAAGGTGATCACAAAAGCTCTCATTCAGCAGGTTGTGCTCTGTCAAGCTGAAAATAGATACAAGTAACATACCTGATATAAATGAAAATGTGTTTCACCACCAATGATTTCGATTTTATCACCATTTATGTTTGTTTCCGTCGTTTTGTGAACAGTTTTAGTGTTTTTTTCAAGTGTTTGAGAGTCTGATTTTTTACTATCTGTACGAGTTCCCATTTCCAAATTTTCATCTGTATTATTTTTATTTTGTGATCTTCCTTCCTCCTCTTTCTTCTCTCTCATCCATTTTTTTAACCATCTTCCTCCATTCTTTTTTCTCTGTCTCTTCCATGTTTTGAAACAACAGTAACCTAAATTAGAAAGAAAATAACTAAGAGGTCTATAATTGTCCTGAAGCGCTTATCTCAGTTAAAGGTACACAAATTGTCAAAGACTTGACAATGTGATCCAGATTTCAAAGAGCAAATCAAGCCTCTTTTCCTGAACATCCACAGAGTTAATTTGACTTTCCGGACTGAATGAAAATATGTTCAATACAATTTAAACATTTGATGACATGTTTTTTGTCTTTGCAACAAAATAATTAACATATAGGATATTTCCTTAGTAACAAGCCGATGCTAAGAAGGCTAACACTGATTAATTTATATCTTTCCTATCAATTTGTTCAGTCATAACTTTTATAGGAAAAAATAAACATTTGTTTTAATGTTAATATTAATCATTAAAGAAATATTTTTTAACCCTTTCCCACTAAGAAGCAAAGTGAAGATGGCTATGTGTAAACAGCATAAAACCAGAACAGCCTGCGAGTAACTCGCATTCTGTTCAGGTTTTATGCTGTTTGCTGCTCATCAGTATCTAAGGGTTGGAAATGACGCCTTTAAAACGTGAATTTAGTAATAAAGGTCTTTAAATAAATTTAACTTTCTATGGGACTACAAATATGTCAAAATAAGTATCTAAGTGGTGAAGGGTTAAAACTAACAAGAGATTGCCAAGCAATATGGTCCCCTACCGGTGAAACTCCACCATTGTCAGTAAATTTTTTTTTAATTTTTTTTACATTTGTTGCCATAGCAACCACAATTTTTGATGTAGAAACAAAATGAATTGACGTGCATAATCTCCATATTGCGATCTGTCCATGTTTCAAGTTTCATGAAACAAGAGGGCCTGAAAGGCCCAAAGTCGCTAACCTGAGATAACAAGAAATTATTGGGACAAATCTTCTGACCAAGTTTCACGAAGATTGGAAAATAAATGTGGCCTCTAGAGTGTTAACAAGGTTTACTATAGCCATTTAAGGAAAAATGCCCCGCCGCCTGGCAGCCATGTTTTTCAACCAACCGGCATCATTTTTGAACTCGTCCAAGATATTATTGGGATGAATCTTCTGACCAAGTTTCATGAAGATCGGACAGTAGATGTGGCCTCTAGAGTGTTAACAAGGTTTTATTATAGCCATATAAGGAGAATAGCCCGGCCTCCGTGGTGGCCATGTTTTTCAACCAACCGGCATCATTTTTGAACTCGTCCAAGATATTATTGGGATGAATCTTCTGACCGAGTTTCATGAAGATTGGACTATAAATGTGGCCTCTAGAGTGTTAACAAGATTTTACTATAGCCTTATATAGCCATATAAGGAAAAATGCCCCGCCCCTTGGCGGCCATGTTTTTTAAGCAAACGTAACCATTTTCGAACTCATCCAAGATATCATTAAGACAAATCTTCTGACCATATTTCATCAAGATTGGCCAATAAATGTGGCCCCTAGAGTGTTAACAAGGTTTTACTAAAGCCATATAAGGAAAACTGCCCCGCCCCCTGGCGGCCATGTTTTTCAACCAACCGGCATCATTTTCGAACTCGTCAAAGATATTATTGGGATTAATCTTCTGACCAAGTTTCATGAAGATTGGACAATAAATGTGGCCTCTAGAGTGTTAACAAGATTTTACTATAAGCATATATAGCCATATAAGGAAAAATGCCCCGCCCCTTGGCAGCCATGTTTTTCAAGCAAAGGTTACCATTTTTGAACTCATCCAAGATATCAGTGGGACAAATCTTCTGAGCAAGTTTCATGAAGATCGGAAAATAAATGTGGCCTCTAGAGTGTTAACAAGGTTTTACTATAGCCATATAAGGAAAAATGCCCCACCCCCTGGCGGCCATGTTTTTCAACCAACCGGCATCATTTTCGAACTCGTCCAAGATATTATTGGGATGAATCTTCTGACCAAGTTTTATGAAGATCAGACAATAAATGTGGTCTTTAGAGTGTTAACAAGATTTTACTAATGCCCTGCCCCTTGGCAGCCATGTTTTTCAAGCAAACGTAACCATTTTCGAACTCATCCAAGATATCATTGAAACCAATCTTCTGACCAAATTTCATGAAGATTGGACAATAAATGTGGCCTCTAGAGAGTTAACAAGGCAAATGTTGACGCCGCACAACAGACAACGGACGACGGACAAAAAGGGATCACAAAAGCTCACCATAAGCATGTTGTGCTCAGGTGAGCTAAAAATATGAAGAACTTTTTAAGTTATCGCAGGATCCAGAAAAGTGTGACGGACAGACTGACACACGGAGCGCAAACCATAAGTCCCCTCCGGTTTCACCGGTAGGGGACAATAAACACCAAACTGTTTAAAACAGAATTTTTTTAATAATTTGCATATTCACAACACGTGCAGCAAATTTTGATTATTTTTTATCAAAAGCATATTTCTCCAACACAAAATCTAAAATTCATGCGTTTTGATCCTAAAATCAACATTTTTTTGTACAAATTTTCTAAATAACAAGACTATTGCCAAGCAATAAAAGTCCCCTACGGTAGCTATTTTAGAGAGATTTAGAGACTTTTAAAGTTATTGCAGGATCCACCATTTTCAGAAATATTTCTAGTCTATTTGTTGCCATAGCAACCAGAATTCTTGATGTGGGAACAAAATGAAATGACATGCACATCACCATATTGCCATCTGTCCTTTTTTCAAGTTTCACGAGCAAATATGAAGTACTTTTAAAGTTATCGCAGGATCCAGAAAAGTGTGACAGACTGACAGACACACAGAGCGCAATCCATAAGTCCCCTCCAGAGACTTTTATTGCTTGGCTATAGTCTTGTTCATCCTATTTCATATCCCACAATGTTGTATTTCTTGTATTTATGAACACTACTATTTCCCACATGGATTTCAAAATCTGGAAACAACTTTCTTTACTTCAAGAATAATATTATTGCCGGCTGGCATCATGTCAGTTAAAAGCAAATTCAATAGAAAATGTTGTCAAAGATGACACAGGAAATGACTTATGATATTTGGCAAGTGAGGTTATTGTTTGTTGCACAACACAAACGTGATGTACAGTAAAGGCACACAATCTGGACAAAATTAGATTTCTGAATGTCAGATTATACAGAGAATTATTGTGAGTGAAAACAAGATTTATTTGAGATTTATTAGACATTGCAAAATGATGCATTGCGATATAGTAAATCTGCAGTGTATACACATTTCTAAGGGAATAATGGCTTCTTTAACAAATATTTAAAATAAAGTCACCAAACTTTGCATACGGGGTCATTTTTATATTGGGAATACAATACATATTTTACGTTTTTGTACCCTCTGGTGGACTTTTTTTCCAAATGACATTTTTACCTCCAAATTTCAAATAAAAAAGTGTGTGCCCGTTAGGCATTGATACAACGCTATTCTGGCTTCTAAATTGCAAAAAAATCTTTTTGTAATCATAAATTTTCATGATAGCTTCCTTTTTTTATTCCAGAAAACTACACCCTATAATCTTACAGACTGAAGGGGCTGTTGTCGAAACAACAAAAAGTTGGTAACAGCAGATATAAATGGGGTAGCAACAGTTTTAACAAGAAAATAAAATGTTTGAATAAAATATACAAACATTTCTTAGTCTGTGTTTGTGCACTTCTTCATTGGCCGCTTACATTGGGCTGTTAAAGGTAGATGTCAATGAGATGTTTTTTGCAGGTATTGGTAGGTGTGAACAGGGACTTCTTAGTGCTTTGCAGTTTGGTCCAGGTTGTTGCAATGGCGCCTTCATTGTGCATCACATTCATGCCTGTGTAGTGCGACAAACCAAAGCCCCACTTGTCCAACATAATAGATGAACAGTTTTTACGTCAATACTGACATATCTAAACAACTGTAGCCCTGTCTGCCATGCGCCACGAAGTTTTATTCAGCATTCAAATTTAAAGCCCATGCTTTCCCGGGGAAGAATGACATGATGTACATGAATTCTAATTTTCGCATGCTTTACACCAAATGCATGTGGACTGTTAATCTGTTGCTAGAAAATTACAAAATTGTCAGAAAAGTATAGTGCTATGCAACCCATGCTCCTCATCATAATGACGCTTCCTCTTTTGAATGCTTAATTAAGCTTTCCAATGACCCAGATTATTGGATTGCGCAATAGTAAAATGTTTGCCATTTTCGGTCCG
This sequence comes from Dreissena polymorpha, assembly GCF_020536995.1. NCBI lineage: Eukaryota > Metazoa > Mollusca > Bivalvia > Myida > Dreissenidae > Dreissena > Dreissena polymorpha. The sequence goes on from NC_068357.1 coordinate 14,058,105, forward strand.
TTTGGTAGTTTTATTGGCTTAAAGTATTTTTTTCTCCATTTTTGCATTTCAAAAACAGCCTCACATGGCGGTGGGCTATACATGGGAAAATACGGTATTTTGGGAAATTCTTTCAAAATTCAGCAAGTTGAAAGCTTATAAAGTTCAAACCTCACTAAAGGCTGGTCAAGGAAAAATTATTTGGGCATAGTATTTTGTTTACCTTGCCATAAGATACAACCATATCAAATCAAAAAGAGGTAATATGTTTTGTTTAATACATGTTTATACTTAATTGCCACGCATAAACAAAAGTAGAAACACATTTTCAAATTTAAACTATCAGCACTACATCATAGTACAGCACTACATAATAGTATAGAAAGCCGGAAAAAAATCACTGTTTTTACCTGCAATAACAACACCAACGCTTACGACAACAACACCTATTACTTTGATAAAGGTGTGCAGATATTCATATTTCTTATCACCTTCAAACGTTTGTGTTGCTGGTGGAGATGTAGCTGAAAAGTACAAGATATGGAGATAAACAACATTTGTCCCCAAATTATATATGAATGTTCATTACAATTTGTGGGTTTTTTAGTTACAGTTTACACTATGTTTTTCACACTATGTTCTCAGTAGATCTAGAAAGTTCAACTTGATATCTTAAACTGACATAGAATTATAGAGTGCACACAAAAATAAAAAAGTGCAACTACTAAAAAAAGGGTTATGGCTCTAAGAGAGATGTGGTTCTGTGCTTAAATACCTCTATCAGTATAATAAGTTTCATTTTAATCCCTTAAATACTTTTAGAATCAACCTCCATCAAAGAAGTAAGACATACTGACGGATACACCACGTGATTACTACATGCCTACCTTCAGGGGGATAAAAAGTTACCAAAATTACCCACAGTTGAAAAATTTTATTTTAAGGACTGTTCCTTACATATACAATCTCTGGGAATTGTAGTCTTCAAGATGTTTTGTTTGGTTTTCACTTTTTAATAATCTTTTTTAAGCTCACATGTCCTACAAATACAGCAGACTGGAGTTTTATCTGCATGCATCTCTAAAAGAGTATTACCCAAGAAACACTCCTGTATGTGAGGGTTCATGAAAATTTGAGCAGTGTTTAAGAGCAGAAGTGTTTAACTTGATGACAGACACAAATGATGACATTGGTGAGCAAAAAAGGAAGACTGCAGGAGAAGCTGATAATTAAAACTAGAGTTTGCTTTGAAACAAGTCTCCCACAGTCCCAACTAATCAGCACAAGAAGAAATTTGACAAATATTATGCGTTTTGCAATTAATTTTTAAAGTAAAATTACAGTAATAGTAATAAAAGTGCATTAAAATAAGGATCTTTTTTTGTGTGTTTCTAATTCTATTATTAAGTATTTAGTCTAAGAATGGCTTGGTGAATATGGGGTCAATTCATCACCTAAATACCTTAATTTCATCTTTGACCATAAATTTTAACCTAAGGACCAAGTTTGTCAGCACTAAGTTTTATCATAACAAGGGCTGTTTGTAAAACATGCATGCCCCCCATATGGGCTGTAAGTTTTAGAGGCAGCCATTGTCTGAATACGTTTTTTGTCACTGACATTGACCTTCGACCTAGTGACCTGAAAATCAATAGGGGTCATCTGCCAGTCATGATCAATCTTCCTATGAAGTTTCATGATCCTAGGCCGAATTTTTCTTCAGTTATCATCAGGAAACCATTTTACTGTTTCGAGTCATTGTGACCTTGACCTTTGACCTAGTGACCTGAAAATTAATAGGTGTCATCTGCCAGTCATGATCAATGTACCTATGAAGTTTCATGATCCTAGGCGTAAGCATTCTTGAGTTATCATCCGGAAACCATTTCACTATTTCAAGTCACTGTGACCTTGACCTTTGACCTAGTGACCTGAAAACCGATAGGGGTCATCTGCCAATCATGATCAATGTACCTATGAAGTTTCATGATCCTAGGCGTAAGCATTCTTGAGTTATTATCAGGAAACCATTTTCTGTTTCGAGTCACTGTGACCGTGACCTTTGACCTAGTGACCTGAAAATCAATAGGGGTCATCTGCCAGTCATGATCAATGTACCTATGAAGTTTCATTATCCTAGGCATAAGCGTTCTTGAGTTATCATCCGGAAACCATTTTACTATTTCGGGTCACCGTGACCTTGACCTAGTGACCTGAAAATCAATAGGGGTCATCTGCCAGTCATGATCAATGTACCTATGAAGTTTCATGATCCTAGGCCTTAGCGTTCTTGAATTATCATCCGGAAACCATTTTACTATTTCGGGTCACCGTGACCTTGACCTTTGACCTAGTGACCTGAAAATTAATAGGGGTTATCTGCGAGTCATGATCAATGTACCTATAAAGTTTCATTATCCTAGGCATAAGCGTTCTTGAATTATCATCCGGAAACCATTTTACTATTTCGGGTCACCGTGACCTTGACCTAGTGACCTGAAAATCAATAGGGGTCATCTGCCAGTCATGATCAATGTACCTATGAAGTTTCATGATCCTAGGCATATGCGTTCTTGAGTTATCATCCGAAAACCATTTTACTATTTCGGGTCACCGTGACCTTGAACTTTGACCTAGTGACCTGAAAATCAATAGGGCTTATCTGCGAGTCATGATCAATATATCTATAAAGTTTCATTATCCTAGGCATAAGCGTTCTTGAGTTATCATCCGGAAACCATTTTACTATTTCGGGTCACCGTGACCTTGACCTTTGACCTAGTGACCTGAAAATCAATAGGGGTCATCTGCGAGTCATGATCAATGTACCTATGAAGTTTCATGATCCTAGGCCTAAGCGTTCTTGAGTTATCATCCGGAAACCATCTGGTGGACAGACGGACGGACATACTGACGGACCGACACGTGCAAAACAATATACCCTCTCTTCTTCGAAGGGGGGCATAAATATCACTCTCAGCAATGAATCGGATCTGCTTAACAGTTGAAAAAGCAATTCAAACTGTTTCAGCATGCAGATCACTTTTGACTTGTTAATTGAAATCCATAAATGGTGGACCAAGATACCAATTTGACCTTTGACATTGTGTCTAGGGACCTAGGTCTTGACATATATAGAACAATCTGATCATGTTTTATTATGGTGACCAAGTTACGCTTCCATGTGACCCAAATATAAACTTGACTTCAACATTATCATGATCAACATTTTAACCAAGTTTCATAAGTATCTAGTCATAAATATGGCTTTTTCAGTTATAACAAGGTTCTATATGTTTGAGGTGGTAACCTTGATTTTGGGCATAAGCATCCCTGTTTCAAATTTAGCCTTAATAGTGTCAAGAGTAACATTCTGACTGAGTTTCATCAACATGGAGTCGCACATGTAGCTTCTATAATGGTAACCTTAGGGTTTTTCTTAGATTTGCTCTGGTTACCTAGTTTTTAGACAGGTGATAAAAATGTTAAGTTGGCCTAATATTTTCCAAATATATATTGTAACCAAATTTCTAAAGATTTAGGTTAAAATCTGGCTTCTTGAGTAGAATAGACACCTGATACATACTGATCACAATAGCTAACCATGAGCACTTTGTCAAAATCCATAAATGCTGAACAAATTTATCCTTAGGGCAAATATTTCCCATCACCAGCCCGTCTGCTCTAGTTTTCCCATAATACCGCTGTTTCTCAAAATGAGGTATACAAATTGTTTGAGATGATTTAAAATGACCACCCTCCAACTTTTGTTTTTCTGAAACGATTGCCATATAAAAACAATAGTATTACCTAGTGTGCTATCCTTTTCCTGTTGTGATGATAGGACAATGTTTGTTGTTCCATTTGTTGTTGTAAATATTGTTGGTGGTCTGTAATAAATATTACAATTTTATATCAAACAGTGAAAATAATCATTCTACACCAAAGAAAAAATAACATACTTTTCACTGAGAATTTTCTTTTCAAATAATGTTCCATAAATACTTAAGATAAACAAGATGTGTTTGAGAAACACAATGTCCCCCTATATGATGCTGACCTTGTAGGATGACCTTGACCTTGACCCTTCACCACTCAAAATGTGCAGCTCCTTGAGATACACACGCATTTCAAATATAAAATTCCTAGCTTCAATATTGCAGAAGTGACATTACATGCGCAATTTTGACCCATATACTTGACCTTGAAGGATGACCTTGACCTTTCACCACTCAAAATGTGCAGCTCCATGAGATACACATGCATGCCAAATATCAAGTTGCTATCTTCAATATTGCAAAAGTATTCATAAAACAAGCGATTTGGGCCACATATATTTGACCTCTGACCTTGAAGGATGACCTTGACCTTTCACCACTCAAAATGTGCAGCTCCATGAGATACACATGCATGCCAAATATCAAGTTGCTATCTTCAATATTGCAAAAGTATTCATAAAATAAGCGATTTGGGCCACATATATTTGATCTCTGACCTTGAAGGATGACCATGACCTTGACCTTTCACCACTCAAAATGTGCAGCTCCATCAGATACACATGCATGCCAAATATCAAGTTGCTATCTTCAATATTGCAAAAGTATTCATAAAATGAGCGATTTTGGCCACCTATATTTGACCTCTGACCTTGAAGGATGACCTTGACCTTGACCTTTCACCACTCAAAATGTGCAGCTTCATGAGATACACGTGCATGCCAAATATGAAGTTGCTATCTTCAATATAGCAAAAGTTATTGCAAAATGTTAAAGTTGGCGCAAACAGACAAACCAACAGACCAACCAACAGGCAGGGCAAAAGCAATATGTCCCCCACTACTATAGTGGGGGACATAAAAATCTTGTGCATGTAAACTTAAATCCAATTTAGCAATTTTGCTTTAATTGAGAAGTAGACATGGAGAATCTGCTGAAAACATAATATATTTGCATGATGAAAGAGGCCTTTGGTTGCTCACCTGAGCCTCAAAGTAACTGAAATGTTTGGACAGCAAATACATTCTAAGCCATTTCCATCATGAATAGGAAAAAAAATGAGACTAATTGAGTATTTACATTGTTCCACTATAGCCATGTAAGAAAAACTGTCCACATATGTGTTTCAAAAGACTGGAACCATGTTTGAATTTCGGCCCATATAACATTTGAACAAATGTTCTGAACAAGTGTCCCCCACCCCATCCCCCTTTGACAGACATTGTTTGGAATGGACTGGACTCTTTTATAAACTCTGCCGAGATATCAAAAGCACAACTATTTCAAAAGAGCTGAGATATCATTAGAACAAATATTCTTAGTGAGTTTCATGCAGATTTGGTTAAAAATGTGGCTTCAACAGTGTCAACAAGGTTTCAATATAGCAATTTAAGGAAAACTTCCCAAGTAAGAAAATAATGTTCAAACAATTTCCAATACAATTGGGCTAGACATGTAACTTCAAAAGTGTTCATTAGCTTTTCTATTATTCGATCTAATGACCAGTTTTTGTCCCCAAATGACCAAGTTGAAAAGTATAATTGGGTCAAATGTTCTGACCAAGTTTCATGAAGACAGGAAATTAATGTGGTCTCTACCGTGTTAACAAGGTAAATGTTGACAACACACTGGGGACGACAGTCAAAAGGTGATCACAAAAGAACACCATAAGCTCTGTTAAGGTAAAAAACCTTTCATTAGTTTTGTGTAAATATCGGGCATACAGAACTTACATAAGATCAGTACAAACATCTGACAACTGGTTTCGACCTTGTCCATCAGGGCACCTTGGCATGCATTCATAATCTGAAATAAAATAAGACTGAGAATAAGTCTGATAACAATGTGAAGTTTCATAAAGACATGAGGGCCATTGGCCCTAAGGGCTAAGGCACTCATCTAAGATACAAGGGCACTAAACTTTAAAATGAATTAAACAATACATATCAATTCATCAATCTTTTCATGCATTGGCATCCTCACTCAAGAACTATATAATTCTAATAAATTAAATTAAAGTGTTAATTACAGAGCTATTCAATAAGGAACCTTGACGAGAAAAAGAAAAATGAAATATCCCTACTCAGTGAAACTTCCATGCCCGGACATTCTTTCTTAACACATTCCACCTTCTCATAAAAGCAATATCCTCCTTTAATATGAAATACATCTTTATATTTTGGCTCGTATCCCGCTCTTGCGTCGCAACGACAGAACCCATCCGTCTCCGTCTGAACATTCCATGCCTTATTTCCATGCTCAAGTCCACAGTCTATCTTATAGTTTTCCTTCGTGCATTTGTTGACTTTCATATGAGAACATTTTGAGAAGGTTGAGGACATCAGTTGATCGTTGTCATTGTAGTAATCTTTATTGACACATGGAATGCACTTGACTTCTGCAGGCGTGTTTGTCATGTTGATAAATGGTTCTTCACCTGCATTATTTGTGAATGTTAGAGAGATTCAAAATAGCAAATATGGATAAAATAAATTAGGACTTAAGCTTCTTGTTTTTGTTTTTTAAACCAATAAAACACACACACAAAACCAAATTTAAGGCTTAACAAAGCCATGTGGTGATCTCTAATCAAACATGTACACAAATTTGTAAAAAGAGCTTAAAGCTTTTAAGGCCTCTTACTTCATTCCTATTTCAAACCCCTGATGGACAAAGCGAACTAGAGCTTTGTCACAGACGTGACGAATACCCCCACATGCCGCATTGACACATAATATTTTGCATGTCGTCTTCACAAAAAACAGCGGACACCATGCTCAATTTTTTAAATGCACTAAGTGACCCCTTAACCTAGTTTTTGACCCAGAAAGGCCCATGTTCTAACTTAACCTTAAGATCATCTCCATAAAACTTCTGACCAAGTTTGGTTAAGATCGGATGTAAACTACTTGAATTAGAGAGCGGACACCATGCTGAATGTTAAAAAACGCACTAAGTGACCCTGTGACCTAGTTTTAGGCCCGGATGGCCCATGTTCAAACTTGTCCTAGTGATCATTTAGATAAAACTTGTGACTAAGTTTGGTGAGGATTGGATGAAAACTACTTAAATTAGAGAGCGGACAACATGGTGCGGTTTAAAACGCACTAAGATACCCCGTGACCTAGTTTTTGACCCGGCATGACCCATATTCAAACTTGACCTAGACATCATGTAGATACAACTTCTGACCAAGTTTGGTAAATATTGGATGAAAACTACTTGAATTAGAGAGCGGACAAAATTGTGATGTTTAAAACGCACTAAGTGAGGCCGTGACCTGGTTTTTGACCCAGCATAACCCATATTCAAACTTGCCCTAGACATTATCAAGATACAACTTCTGACCAATTCTGGTGAAGGTTGGATAGAAACTACTTGAATTAGAGAGCGGACAACATGGTACGGTTTAAAACACACTAAGTGACCTCGTGACCTAGTTTTTGACCCAGCATGGCCCATCTTCGAACTTGACCTACACATAATCTAGTTACAACTTCTGACCAAGTGTGGTGAAGATCGGATTAAAACTACTTGAAATAGAGAGCGGACACCATGCTCAATGTGTAAAACGTACTAAGTGACCCTGTAACCTAGTTTTTGGCATGGCCCATGTTCGAACTTGGCCTTCAGATCATCTAGATTAAACTTTTGACCAAGTTTGGTGAAGATCGGATGAAAACTACTTGAATAAGAGAGAGGACACCATGCTGAATGTTATAAAACGCACTAAGTGACCCCGTGACATAGTTTTTGACCCGGCAAGGCCCATGTTCGAACATGGCCTTAAGATCATCTAGATACAACTTCTGACCAAGTTTGGTGAAGATTGGATGAAAACTACTTGAATGAGAGAGCGGACAACATGCTGAATGTTTAAAACGCACTAAGTGACCCCGTGACCTAGTTTTTGACCCGGCAAGGCCCATGTTCGAACATGGCCTTAAGATCATCTAGATACAACTTCTGACCAAGTTTGGTGAAGATTGGATGAAAACTACTTGAATTAGAGTGCGGACAACATGCTGAATGTTTTAAACGCACTAATTGACCCCATGACCTAGTTTTTGACCTGGCAAGGCCCATGTTCGACATTGGCCTAGACATCATGTAGATACAACTTCTGACCAAGTTTAGTGAAGATCGGATGAAAACTGCTTGAATTAGAGAGCGGACACTCAATACGGACCGACAGACAGACCGACCGACAAGTTCACTCCTATATACCCCCTAAACTTCGTTTGTGGGGGTATAAAAAAGGACCATAAAAAAGAAATGTGTATTTGAATGACATGTTACTGGACAATAATTGTCCCTGCAAATTATGGTATTAATTTATCCTGATGAGCATATTAATATTAAGCCAGTTTTTTTTTTCACCTGTAGGGGAATGGTGGCGGGGCCTGTTCAAAGGGGAAAAAATCATCATTTTTTTAGGAAAAGGCGAAATTTAAAAATTCACTCTTTTATACGTAATGATATCTATCATATGAAAACACATGTATGTATGAATGTAATATTCACAGCTGAATGTCTCTGTCCTTTTTCTTAATATGTATCAATGATTTTTTTCAACATTAGTTTCAGACAGTTCAGTCGTTATGCACAGTCTCAATTTTCCTAGCCAATTTGAGTCTAATTGGGATTTTTTAATCGATAAAATGGCAAATTTGAGCATTTTTTATCAAAAAAATGGGCCAAATAAGAATTTTTTTAATCAACAAATATTGACACAATAGAGATACATCAGGCTTTTCCTGGTCATTTCGGGAAAAAATGCATGTCATGTGAAAAGTCCACTGATTTGGGAAAAACTAATTTAATATTACTGTTTATAATAAGAAAAACTCATATTAATTATAGTTATATACTTTGTGAGTTGTTTATGAAATAAATTTGCGATATATTAATCCTAAGACAGTTCTACCCAAAAAAAAAATAATATTTTTTTTTTTTTTTAACTTCTGGAGGGGATTTTTTCTACAAAATTGGGGGAAAATAAAGTCTTTCTTGAGGGGAATGGGCCGAATATCAGCCCCAAAATTGCCATAAAAAAACACTGTAAGCAAATTAATAATAAACAAGACTATTGCCAAGCAATATATGTCCCCTACAGGCTCCACCATTGTCAGAAACTCCACCATTGTCAGATTTTTTTATATATATTTGTTTCCATAGCAACCAGAATTTTTGACGTAGGAACAAAATGGAATGATGTGCATAATCTCCATATTGCCATCCATCCATGTTTCAAGTTTCATGAAAAAATATGAAGAACGTTTTGAGTTATCGCAGGATCCAGATAAACACCATTTTCAGCAGTATTTCTAGTCTATTTGTTGCCATAGCAACCAGAATTTTTGACGTATGAACAAAATGAAATGACATGCATAATGTCAATATTACCATCTATCCATGTTTCAAGTTTCATGAAAAAATATGAAGAACTTTTAAAGTTATCGCAGGATCCAGAAAAGTGTGACAGACAGACAGACTCACAGACAGACACACAGAGTGACTCACTCACTCACAAACCAGAGTGAAACCGGTAGGGGACAACAAAAGCCTATTCATGCAGAACTGATCTAAATTGTGTACAGGGAATATAACTTAATGCTCCAACATTACATCCTTACCTGCTTCATAAAAGTGAATTACAGTGATAGGTGCATAAGACAATAGCACGGCATCGGTGCTTATAAAATACAGGAACTGTCACTGTTGTGTCTGAAATACCCTGGCATGCCACCTTGTCAGAGGACAAAGCCAGTTCAGATTTAACTAGAAATGGCACGGCAGAGGCCAACACGTATCCCCACGCTGTATGTTGTTAGTAAAATGAGTGAAAATCTCTGACCCGACCCCACCCCAACCCCCATAACTTTTGGGTCAGATCAAAATTCCAAATAGTGCACTGTTGCACATATGATGCTCATAGCTACCATGTGTGTAAGTTTCAAGGTTCTAGTGCTAATAGTGTAGGAGGAGATAGTGGCAAGGACGGACAGACGGCGGAGATAACCACATAATCCCCATGCTTTCTCCGTGGGGATAAAAACTGGTTTCCAAACAATGCAAGATATATCGCGTAACAGTCAAACTATAACTTAGAGAAAAAATTCAGCAAGAAACTTCCTGAAGGCAATAACTATGAAATGATGAAGGCAGCATTAACGATTCTTATGTTATTCACTTCATTTCTTTGAGACCTATCTACCTAATATACCAGTTTCACATAACTTACACTGTTACTATTTAAGATATCATGTGAAATCTCAGAACAAGGTTGTACGAGATAACTTTCTTTTCCTATATTATGCAGATGGTGGAGAATGTTGATGATTATTAAATGTATTTCTTTACATTCAGGACAGTTATTACATTATGTGCTTGGTCCATAAATTGATAAGTAATTCTAAAATAAACATCATAACACCTAAATAGTAATTAAACATCATAATATTTAGTACAATTCAAAAATGTTTATAAATTTTATTTCATTATTATAAAAATACAAGTAACAAATTATCATATAAGAGTAAATTTGGTTTGAAAACAAAACATTGATAATTGCTCAAAACATAATTAGCCGCAAAATACAATACATAGTATTATATAACTATAACTCCAGGGCTATAGATAACAAGCGTATTTGCATTATTACACAATTGAAATAACCAAAAACATAATTAAATTCAAAATAAAGCGTACACAAACAAAAATACAAATTTAATAACATAATTCCCTTAAAAAACCTTGCGTCACGAAACTCAATTCTTAAAAACACTGGGCGTATTTTTTAGACTGGCTATTTTCCGTACAAAAATGTACCGGAAAGTTTATCCTATGAAGAAAAGAAGGCAATCTTTCCAGCAGTTATCAATTTTTGGGGTATTATTGTAATAATTTGCAGACCAGTCCAACTTCTACTTTCATTTTTAAGGTGTTCAACTCAAAATGACCCAAAAACGGGTTGCATTGCTTTGAACAGCCATAACTTAATCAATTATGCAGTGATTTTCACGAGCTCGGTCGTATTCAAAGCAAAAATGAATGAACTTTGATCAGAAATTAATTGTTTGTTGTTATGCACAGGTACCTTTTTGAATTCCATTTGTATAAATAATATAGATAATTGTAGATTTTTATTATATTATATATGTCATTCCTTAAATTACCCAATTGAGTTAAAAAAACGGGGTTAAAAAACCCAATTAACCTCAAAAGTAGGGGGTGAACACTTTTACTAAAACTCTATTGAATTTACAAAAACCCAATTGTTGTCAAAAACAGAGGGTGAATTACCCAATATACCCCAAAAGTTATCTATAGCCCTGAACTCTCAATGGTATGGTTTCATGAACTATCGAAAGTGTAAAAGGTGTGTTCAATCAACCACAAGACAAAACACTCTAAAAATTATAGTACATGACACTATTAAAATGTTATATGTTAATTTTATTTAACATGGAATTTCTTTAAAAGTGAAGGAAAATATTGAAGAATTATTTTAAACAAGTTAAAAAAACACGGTGAAACTCAAACTGTCTACATGTCTATGCATGCATATTGAAATCTCTTTATAAGTGATGATGAGTGATTATAATATGGCATTTAATGTTATTAATGTTTATTGCTTGTATTTTTCGGAAACATAATTTAACCCCTTTGTGGTCAAACAAAAATGCTTGTTTTAATTATGTTTTTATATACACTACCGTATACTCTCTATAGGACAACGTAATGACGGAGTTTAATTTTGCCGGTACCCGCTACATCTGTTTAATGTTTTGCAGTAAAAAAATTTTATTGTTTAGATATTAAGCACTTCATTATTCTGTTTAAGCTGTCAAATACCTATACAGTATTTAGTTACTGACAATCTGTTTGGACATACTACTTTCAATTTTTACAATATGTTACATATCTAATTAGAGCAACAGTTGAGTATTTTGAATTAAATTACTCCAAGAAATGACTACTACTACTACTAGAAAACATATGGGTATCATAAATTGTGTTTTAGAGGCAATCAAGGAATTTTCATTTCTGAAGATATTCCAAAAATACGATGTAAATTATTTGCGGATGATGTAGCGAGTTGCTCTGAAACCGCAATTGAACTAAAGCGTCAATTGAAAAGTATTTTTGATTTTCGCCAAATAAGTGGCATGACTGTAAATGAAAAGGAAAAACAAAATAATTATATTCAGAAATGGTGGCCTATTGCGGTCATATGAAAGTTGGTTCCTAAATGAAAATTGTGTAAATGTTACATCAGTGTACAAAAACATGGGTTTACTGTTTACTTCAAAATTAAGTTGGTCCAAGGCCTTATTTGTTGTAACTAGCAAAAATGGTAAGGGAGTTTATTCAACTCGTCAAGATGTGAAACATGTTTATCATTGCTTGAGACAGAAAAATATATTTCGCTTAAAATACCATTCTACTATAGAAATCACTTGCAAAGTTTAGATGTTCCAACCACAAGTTTCTTTTTGAAACTGTACGACATCTTGGTATAGAACATGATCTTAGATATTGAACAAAATGTCAAAATGTAGAAAACACTTGAGTCATTGAGAATGAATTTCATGTATTTTTTCATTTTCCTAAATGTCACGAAGAAAGTAACATGCACCTTTTTTCTTGGTATTGTGGATACAGAGAAGAAATAGATTTTATTGATCTGATAAAAACGAAAAATTATCTAAAATTGAACAAAATTGCATTATTCATATATTTCTTAATGAGCAAAGCATAAACATAAAACTATTCACAACTTATGCATGTATAATGTGACATGCCTTTATTTTGTATTTTGGGCAGGTTGCCTTTAATTACGAAATCAATTGTCTTGTATTGTTTAATCATCAGACATCAGCCACCTGTTGTTTATGACATCATGTTGTTCTTTAGTATTTGTCGGCACAGTATCTGATCGTGGTGAAATAGTGGGTTAGTGCTAAACACAGGAGCAACAGAACCACTATCAATAAATAAGATCATTGATTGATCTTTGATTAAACAATGCGATAAAAATGCTCAAATGAAGCGTCAAAATTTATGCAAACACTTGAAAAAAAACAAGTACTTCAATAAAGAAAATTTATTTAATGGATTGAAACTTATTGTGGGAAGTATATATTTACTATTTATTTATACAATGTCATCTTGTGTTGAAAATATTGTTACATCGCCAAATGTTCCAAACAGTGAAGGGTTGCAATAAGCCATGGCATTAAGTGGCGCGATTAGAAATGTCATAACTTCAGCCTCGTTCTGAAATTCTGCGAGTCACGTGACTTCGCTCTTATTGATTTTGGCTTAATGTGAAAATGGTCTATTTTGTCAAGTTGAAACACAATATAGTTTAAAAATATGCCCTTTACATATTTTAATTGTAATAAATTAATATAGGGCAACTACTTAATAATAGGGAAGCAAGAGTTCTAACTCTTTATAAATGAACATCCCTTTAATGATATTGACCTACTTATCAAGTGTCAAGATGATACCTCTAAAACTGGAGCCATTTTCAAACTCATAATATATGATTAGAACAAATGAGTCGTGTTCTGAGAAAACTGGGCTTAATGCATGTGCGTGAAGTGTCATTCCAGATTAGCCTGTGCAGTCCGCACAGGCTAATCAGGGATGACACTTTTGGCCTAAACTTGATTTTCGGTAAGGAGGGACTTCCTTGAAACTAAAAATACCATAAAAGCAGAAAGTGTCGTCCCTGATTAGCCTGTGCGGACTGCACAGGCTAATCTGGAATGACACTTTACGCACATGCATTTAGCCCAGTTTCCGCAGAACTCGGCTCAAATGTTCTCAGCAAGTTTCATAAAGATTGGAAAACAAATATTGATTTTACAATTTCACAATTTTTTTCTTTAGATGACCTAGTTTGTGACCCCTTATGACCCAGGTATGATAGGACATATGATTTGACAAAGTTTTATTGATTGGGCTATTAAGGTGGCCTCTAAAATGTTGTAGAGGTAAATGTTGACACTGAATGCCAAATGATGGACAAAAGGTGGTGACACAAAAGCTCACCCTAAGCACATTGTACTCAGATGAGCTAGAAAGGTATGTTATAACTAAAACATCATACCTTTTTTGCACCGTATTGGGATGGCGCATACATTGAAAAACTGATTTTCAAGATATCCAAATGCACGCGCGCAGTGGTACGTGTATGGAGCGGAACAGTTCATCCGTTGTGCAGCACAATACCAATCACATGAACCGTATTTATGACAGTAATTGTCAAATTTTTCATCCTGAAAAAAAATATTGTCCTACCAATTTATTATTATTTATACGTATTTACAGTTGCAATATAAACAAGCACTTTGTAACAGACAAAACCGCAGTCCTTTACTGGGTCAATGTTATCTGAGTAGGAACATGATATCCATTTTTTAATCAACCCAACTCAAGTACTTGTTATGTTATTTTTATTTATTATTTATATAATTCCTATATCCACAAACAAAGTTTCATCATCCAAGCTTGAGTTCACTTATTTTATCGCAGGACCCAGAATCGGACGGACATTCAGACTCATGGACTGTTGGATCTGGGGGTAAACCAATAGTCTCTTTCCCGTAACACTAGTAGGGTACTAATCACCAAATTATAATAAAGTGCCAAACAGTTGAGCTAATGTTCTCACAGAAATTGCCCCTTGTATTTAACTGTTCTTTGCTATGTTTCAGCACCTGACAGCATTTTTTTTAACAACAATCATTTTTGAAATCATCCAATACCATAACAACACTTTTTTAACGTTCTTAGAATTTTCCTAACAAGTGGGTCAAAAATGTGAATTCTAGACTGTTAAAAGATTTACTATAAACACAAATGAAAACTTATCACCTCATGCAGACCAGAACCATATTTTTTCTACTGAAAAATCAGAAGAACAAAATGTTCTGACAAAACAGGGTTTACATTAGACAAATTTGCCTTAAACACATATATTTGGCTACATTTTTTGCATAAGACTACATAGAACAGTCAAAAACTATTAGAATTTCTAAAGTTTATGGCAAATTTGGCCAAAGGAATTATTTAACTCAAACAAAAGCAGTGTTCAAGAAACACAATGCCCCCTACTGCGCCACTTTGAAGCCATATATTTGACCTTTGACCTCGAAGGATGACCTTGACCTTTCACAACGCAAAATGTGCAGCTTCATGAGATACACATGAATGCCAAATATCAAGTTGCTTTCTTCAATATTGCAAAAGTTATGACCAAGGTTAAATTTTTGGGACAGACCAAAAACATACAATGACAGACAGACAGGCCAAAAACAATATACCCCCGATCTTTGGCTCCGGGGGCATAAAAAATTCCTGACTAGAAAAAGAGTTTGGATGGAGATATTGTGATGCAAAGTTATTTTTTTTGTTAGCTTATATACAGACAGAGGTTGGCATTGTATTTTTAGCAAGTATTATTAGGGCTTTAAATAACAATTATTATCACTGTAACAAACATAAAATGATTAATTTGTTTTACAACATATTTACAAACACAACCAACAGTACATGTTCTATCCACTTGGGTCCGTTTTTATCAATCCAAAGTATACCAGGTTCACAAAACAAAGAGAATATATCACTAATAGCTAAAGGCAACTATTTATATAATAATCATTATTCCTGTTTCAAACCTGTATTTTATAATGTATTTTTCAAAACATCAACAACGATAAACACCAGTACATGTTTGACACACATGAGTCAAGTTAGATCGTCAACACATATACTGTTTTCACAAAGCACACAATACAACCACCTGTTTAAGTAATATGGGATAAAGCTTTATGCTTGTTAAAATGTTAATTTGTATAGCTGATAGGACATCTTAATCCCATTTAGGCCATAGAAAATAAATTCCTATATTATCATCCCCGCCCGCTCCTCGAAAATTGTTCCGCCCAAACGTTTTTTATTAGAAACAAGATGTGTTTGTGAAACACAATGTCCCCCTATATGATGTTTGACCTTGAAGGATGAATTTGACCTTGTGAAGGATGACCTTGACCTTTCACCACTCAAAATGTGCAGCTCCATGAGATACACATGCATGCCAAATATCAAGTTGCTATCTTCAATATTGCAAAAGTATTCATAAAATAAGCGATTTGGGCCACATATATTTGACCTCTGACCTTGAAGGATGACCTTGATCTTGACCTTTCACCACTCAAAATGTGCAGCTCCATGTGATGCACATGCATGCCAAATATCAAGTTGCTATCTTCAATATTGCAAAAGTATTTATAAAATAAGCGATTTGGGCCACATATATTTGACCTCTGACCTTAAGGATGACCTTGACCTTTCACCACTCAAAATGTTCAGCTCCAAGAGATACACATGCATGCCAAATATCAAGTTGCTATCTTCAATATTGCAAAAGTATTCATAAAATGAGCGATTTTGGCCACATATATTTGACCTCTGACCTTGAAGAATGACCTTGACCTTGACCTTTCACCACTCAAAATGTGCAGCTTCATGAGATACACATGCATGCCAAATATGAAGTTGCTATCTTCAATATAGCAAAAGTCATTGCAAAATGTTAAAGTTGGCGCAAACAGACCAACAGACCAACAAACCAACAGACAGACAGGGCAAAAACAATATGTCCCCCACTACAATAGTGGGGGACATAAAAATTTATTCCGTAACAAAAATTGACCCGCAAAATACTGAGGACAAAACGGCTGAGATTACGAAAATAGCAAATCGGCAACTCAATGTCTCCAAGACGCTTATTGCTTTTGAACGGCGCATGAGCGTCGTCTGAAATTTTTAGTGATCGAGCGCAAACAACAACAAAATGTTTCTTATTTTGAGGTGTAAAAACGGCGTTTCAACCCTAAAAGATTGCTGGTGTCAAAATGTGCAGAAACTTTAACTCTTGCAGACCTGTACGATGAGTTCATTTGTGGTTCGTATGATTTAGCCCAATCGTTGAAAGTTGACCACCCGAAAATTGTCTGTGCCTTCGTCGGCCGAAATAAATTAGAATTGACACAGGTGTCACCCGATGTTACAGTAAGTCAAGCTGTCGACTGACTAGGAAATTTTATTCTGTTCTGTTACAGATTTGTATTTTCTTTAATACTTTGTCTAGTCAATGTTTCATTGAATGTCAGAATATGTTTAAAATGATATTAAAAGGGTAAAATAAAACACAATAGTCAAATTTTGATAATGTATTTCTTTTATTCTATATAATTTTACATACATATAGGCGTTATGCATATAAACCAACAAATTCGTGAACATTTCATTACATACATATTGGTCCGACACATAAAATGAAAAATAAAAAATAACAAGGGACAAAATTGTCACAAAACCAGGTTTTCATTGTGAAAAAAAATCTGATAAAGGGAGAAAACTCAAACTGAACTTTTGAAATGACCAAAAAAAATTAACCCCCTTTGTAAGTTTTTTTTTTTTTTTTTAAATCTATTTTTAGTCGTGGCGACCTTGACATTGGAGATATTGACGTGATTCTTTCGTGGGACACACCGTCCCATGATGGTGAACAAATGTGCCAAATGATTTTAAAATCTCACAATGAATGACATAGTTATGGCCAGGACAAGCTCATTTATGGCCATTTTTGACCTTTGAACTCAAAGTGTGACCTTGACCTTGGAGATATCGACGTAATTATTTCGCGCGACACACCGTCCAATGATGGTGAACAAATGTGCCAAATGATTTTTAAATCTGACGATGAACGACATAGTTATGGCTCGGACAAGCTCATTTATGTCCATTTTTGACCTTTGAACTCAAAGTGTGACCTTGACCTTGGAGATATCGACGTAATTATTTCGCGCGACACACCGTCCAATGATGGTGAACAAATGTGCCAAATGATTTTAAAATCTGACAATGAACGACATAGTTATGGCCCGGACAAGCTTATTCCGCCAGCCCGCCAGCCAGCCAGCCCGCCAGCCAGCCCGCCCGCATTCGCCAATCTAATAACCAGTTTTTTCCTTCGGAAAACCTGGTTAAAAACCCACCCGCCCAATTTTCCCCAAAATTTAAATGAGAATCAAGGTATTTATTTTCTATTGCCTTTAGTAATATAAAAATTGTCTACACATTGTTATTTGTGTATAAAATGTTCAAAGTTATACAAATATTTTATAAGCGAGCATATTTAATAGTAAATCTTGTTACAAAAGAAGATAACAATTAATAAAATATGTTATACAGATTTATGCCTATTTAATTGATTAAAGTTGTATTTGTATTGTCAAGTTTGAATTCAATACCTGCAGTAGAAACAATGATATGAACATGTAAATTTATCTTAACCAGAGCATTACTCAAAAGCCAACATAACATTTGGATGAGGACTTCTGTATTTTCCGGTATAAGTTGCACAGAAGCTAAAGACTCATTCCCTAATTTATAATAAATAAGACGCACTGAACTACAGGATGCACAAAAAGGACCAGATAGAGGGGGTTAATATCTAGATTAATTATTGAAAGTTTAACAAGAGCTGTTTCAGAACACCCTCTAATGCACTTTTAAGCCACACAGCAGCTGTAACCAAATTGAAACAAGAGTGCCAAACTGTCACAAGATATGCCCGTTTGAAGGTTTTGGACATCATCTAGACACAACTTCTGACCAAATTTGGTGAAGATCAGAGGAAAACTACTTCAATTAAAGAGCGGACATCATGCTTAATGCTTGAAATGCACTAAGTGACCTCATGACCTAGTTTTTGACCCTGCATGACCCATATTTGACATTGACCTACATATCATGTACACACAATTTCTGAACAAATTTGGAGATCGGATAAAAAACTACTTCAACTAGAGAGCAGACACCATGCTAAATCCTTGAAATGCACAAAGTGACCGTGTGACCTAGTTTTTGACCCGGCATGACCCATATTCGAACTTGACCTATATATTGTCTAGATACAACTTCTGACCAAGTCTGGTGAAGATCGGATGAAAACTATTTGAAATAGAAAGCGGAAACTGCTGTGGATGCCGACCGCCCGCCCGCCTGCCGCCCGCCAAGGGTGAAACTATAATACGTCCCATTTTGAAAAACGGGCATATAAAAATCACGACAAAGAAAGCAGTTTATTGATATCTGAAAAATTTACAGGAAATTGGCCGCATCTGAAAGAAATCCAAAAGGAAAATAATACTTCATCTTTAAGTCATTAACCGGCTAGGTAGACTCGCAGACCAAAAATCAGCTGAAAATCTCTAACGTAATTTATAAAAAAATCCAGAAAACTATTATTAAAGAGAACATTTCTAACTCAAAGGCCCATAACTTTGCCAAAAATCAATGGACCAGAACGATTCTCACACTTCGCCTGAAAGTCATGAAATACTCAAATACCAAAAATCAGCTAAATATCTGAAAGCATATTGTAAAATTATAATATTTGTTTAAAAAAATCAGGAAAACGGTTTCTATAAACAAAATTTCTAAGTCAAAGGCCTATAACTTCACCAACAAGAGATGTGTTTGTCAGAAACACAATGCCCCCTGCTGCGCCGCTTTGATTTTTTTTTTCTTTTTATCATTTGGCAGGTATAGATAATTATCTCCCTTTAAAGCTTATTTCTTCTCTTGGATTTGTTTTTTTGACGTTTGACCTTGAATGATGACCTTCACCTTTTATCAATCAAAATGTGCAGCTCCATGAGATACACATGCATGCCAAATATCAAGTTTCTATCTTCTATATTGCAAAAGTTATCGCAAAACTTTAACCAATGTTAAAGTTTTGGGACAGACAGACAGGAAAAAAAACAATATGCCCACCGATCATTTGATCCGGGGGCATAAAAAATCAATGGACCAAAATCATTGACTTATGAGGCTTACTTCACAAACAAGAGGGCCAAGATGGCCCTAGTTCGCTCACCTGAGAGGAGTCGGTTCATTAAATCTTTACCAAATTCAAACTTGACCTAGATATTGTCCAGACAAACATCCTGGTCAAGTTTCATCATTATTTCATCTGCGAGTCATGATCAATGTACCTTTGAAGTTTCATGATCCTAGGCGTAAGCATTCTTCAGTTATCATTCAGAAACCATTTTTCTAAGTTGAGTCACCGTGACCTTGACAGCCATTGTGTGAATACGTTTTTTGGCATTGTTACCTTGACCTTTGACCTAGTGACCTGATAATCAATAGGGGCCATGATCAATATACCTATGAAGTTTCAAGAACCTAGGCATTAGCATTCTTGAGTTATCATCCAGAAACCATTTTACTATTTCAGGTCACCGTGACCTTGACCTTTGACCTAGTGACCTGAAAATCAATAGGGGTCATCTGCGAGTCATGATCAATGTATCTATGAAGTTTCATGATCCTAGGCATAAGTGTTCTTGAGTTATTATCCGGAAACCATTTTACTATTTCAGGTCATCATGACCTTGACCTTTGACCTAGTGACCTGAAAATCATCAGGGGTCATCTGCTAGTCATGATGAATGTACCTATAAAGTTTCATGATCCTTGGCATAAGCGCTCTTGAGTTATCATCCGGAAACCATCTGGAGGACGGACGGACCGACATGAGCAAAACAATATACCCCCTCTTCTTCGAAGGGGGGGGGGGGGGGGGGGGGGAATGAGAAAACTTCCCCCCTCCCAGCAGCCATGTTATTCAACTGACCAGAACCATTTTTGAACTCAACTCTCGTATCAAGGAAACAAATGTTCTGAGCAAATTTCATGAAAATTGGGCCAAAAATGTGCCTTCTACTGTGTTCACATGTTTTTACTATATACATATAGAGAAAAATGCCCCGCCCACTGGCGGCCATGTTTTTTCACCGATCCCGACCATTTTCAAACTAGTCCGAGATATCAATAAAACCAATGTTTTGACCAACTTTCATGATGATTTGGCAAAAATTGTGACTTCTAGAGTGTTTACAAGGTTTCTCTATAGCCAAATAGGGAAAACTGCCACCATATACATATAGAAAAAAATGCCCCACCTCCTGGCAGCCATGTTTTTCCACCGATCACGACCATTTTCGAACTCGTCCGAGACATCAATTGAACCAATGTTTTGACCAACTTTCATGATGATTGGGCTAATATTGTGACTTCTAGAGTGTTTACAAGGTTTCTCTATAGCCAAATAAGGAAAACTGCATTGCCCACTGGCGGCCATGTTTTTCAACGAATCGGAACCACTTTTGAACTCAAGATATCATTAAGACAAACATTTTGACAAAGTTACATGAAGATTGGGCATGAAATGTGACTTCTACAGTGTTTACAAGGTTTTTCTTTTTTTTGACCTAGTGACCTAGTTTTTGACCCGGCACCATCCAGTTTCAAACTCGGCCGAGATTTCATTGGGACAAAGCTTCTGACCAAGTTTCATGAAGATGGGACAAGAAATGTGGACTCTAGAGTGTTTACGAGCAAATGTTAACGGACAAACGGACGGACATACGACGGACAAAGACCGGTCACAAAAGCTCACCTGAGCAATCAGGTGAGCTAAAAATCTATGGACCGAAACTCCCACTTTATCTGTAAGTCATTTAGGTAGCTTCACACACCAAATATCAGCAAAATATCTAAAAGTGTTTCTTTAAAAAAAAATCTTAGTCAAAGGCCAATAACTTCGTCAAAAATCAATAGACTGGAACAAAACTCACACTTCATCTGTAAGTCATGTTGGTAGACTCAAGCAACAGTGAAACCTTTTATTTTTGTCAGCATGAAATTTTGTCATTTTTCACAAAATAACTATTTTGTCAGCACTTAAATTGGCACATTTCTGATTTTGAAAAAATTAATAAACAAGAGCTGTCAACATAGGATGACATATGCCCCCTATAAACCCTTTGATAGAAGTTATGAGCATTTTTCGAAACCTTAACGCAGATATCGAAACCTAACGCGGATCCTAAGTTCAAGGTCAAGGTCACAGGGGTCAAAATTTGAAAGGCCTTGTGCATATACACATGCATGCCAAATATGAAGGTTATATCTCAAGGGACATAAAAGTGCTGAGCATTTTTCAAAACCTAAATGCAAAGTGTGACGGAAAGACAGACAAAAGGACAGACGGTTTGATCCCTATATGCCTTCCTTCGGGGGCTTAAAAATTCATCAGTCAATATCCGATTTGTTTGTTATACACATCGTGGCGGGGAAAGGGGGAGTACACTTGGGAGTCACTTTCAGGAGGTGGGACCTGTTTATCACAGGCCAGTTAACTACTCTTTGTTATCAGGTGATAGTAATGGACCCTCATTATAGTATGCCATTTACAAGTTCATTGTTAAAAGAAAAAAAAAACACATATCAAACACCATTGCTGAAGCATTGAGGTTTCTTAGTATCATACTCTATCAAATGCATAGTCCTGGCGAAGAGGCCTTATATTTATCATTGGTTGATATATTTACATCATTACATGGTTGTAAACTTTTATACTTATCAGAACATATTAAATTTCAGGGATGTGATATAATAGGCGACACAGGGGAGGAAAATGCCCTACTACCCTTACATGGTTCAACTAAACTCTTCATTTCTATGTAGATCCAGCAAGGTTTACAACTATTTGTAAATTAAGTGTGACAATGAAAGGGGGGAAATCAGCTGAAAAGAGGAAAAATCACACCCCTGTATTAATTAACACAATACCAAGAGTCAGTATAATGTATAACCAGAAATTATGGACAAAAATCAGCAAAGAGTTGCATTCGCAAATTGTCAAAACAGTACAGGTCGCCATGGCGTATTGGATATGGTGTCCACCTTGTGATCGGGAGGTCACAGGTTGAATCATCAACGTGAGAGCGTTCTTAAGATCTCCCTCATAGAGATCAATTACTGGTTCTAGTCCAAGGAAAAAGACTCGAAAGCATTTAAATAAGCGTTTGGCTCTATGTGCAAGCAAGCTAAAAGTAAAAGGTTTAAATTAAAACATTGTTGTCTACATAAAACGTCAATTAACCTGCTAAGAATGTTTTCACAACACCCAAAACTAAATCCAGTTTTTTGTTTAATCATAGTATACATTACAGTAAATGATTAAATAATTCCTAATTCCAAATAATTTGCTATAAATAATGTTGTTAAAATGAACTATGAAACTTTTAAGCAAATTCACTTTCATCTGTGATTTGTTTTTTTGCAAAAATCTATACACCCAAGTTTTCCATGCAGATGATGTGTTCTTGTACATGTTCAGCATAATTTTTATTTGTTTTGCAAATTAAACTATGCTCATGAAATTTTCAGGCGAAAACAGCTGCTTGCCATCATCTGTCTCCTAAGTAACTGGCTATAATATGATATTGGAAGGAGCACATTGTAGGTACCAATGAATGTGGTAGTTTTAACAAATTCAACAAAATGCCACAAAACCACTGATATATTTGATTGTTAGTGACAGAGGGCAATAATTATTCATGCATAACTGGTTTAAACCTTTCACAACAATCTTTAGTGCATCTTTAGTGCCTACGTCCATAATGTGAATTGCGTAAACATTTACGGTAATGTGATGATTTTTATAACTACTTCAGAATTTTAGGGAAATTGTCTTACCAAAAGAGTCTAAATTCAATCTGTTTGTTTTGACTGTTTGTTTGTTGTTTTTGTTATAAGTCATTAAAAATGTCACATTTGGGTTAATCTTTAAGAAAAATTGTAATAAATAAATTCAATGGGAAACTACTTTTATCTTGAGTTGTCATATTTTATATTGTTTTGAATGTACAATAATATACCGTAGGTTTCCACGTATAGCGCGCAGTGATTTACCTCCAAAATTCAAATTAAAAAGCTGATGCGCGCTATACATTGATACAACGCTATCCTGGCTGCTAAATTGGTAAAAAATATGTTGTGGCCGTAAATAATCAAAATGGCCGCCATGTTTTTATCCAGAAAACTACCACCCTATAATCGTACAGACTGAGGGGCCATTGTCGAAACAACAAGAAGTCGCTACTGGTAGATATGAATGTGGTAGAAGAAGTTTTGGTCAAAAATAAATTTGTTTGAATAAACTTGCGGACATTTCTGTTTGTGTTTGTGTTTTTACACTTCTTTATTGATGAATTCCGATGGGGATTGTTGTCGACATTCCGGAAAGCAGGCAAGGGTAGGTGCAAACGAGGTCTTTTTTGCGGGTAACGGTAGGTGTGAAAGGGGGTCATTTTGCACTTCCTAATTGGCAGATGTTATTGAGTAATATGTGCCACGACTTGTTAAGACGCTAATTGACATTTGAGATACTAATTGACACTTGAGAACGTGAAGATATGCAATTGCATTTTGTGTGTATAAATATTAAACGTTTAACAGTGGTGTACCTCAACAACTGAATCCCTGTCTCCCATGCGACATTAAAATTTCCCGGTAATGCCCATGCTTTACCCGAGGAAAAATCACACGATGTACACTAATTCTTATTTTCTCACGTTTTTCACGAAATGCACGTGGACTGTTAATCTTTTGCTAGAAAATTACAAAATTGTCAGAAAAGTATAGTGCTATGCAACCCATGCTCCTAATCATAATGACGCTTCCTATTTTGAATGCTTAATTAAGCTTTCCAATGCCCTGGATTATTGGATTGTGCAATAGTAAAATGGCAGCCATTTTCGGTACGATTTGGTGGTTTTATTGTCTTTAAATATTTTGTTCTCCATTTTTGCATTTAAAAAACAGCCTGCACGCTATACACGGGAGCGCGCTATACGTGGAAACCTACAGTACCTTGCTGTACTCTCATACAATATGTTTAGTAGTGTGTAACCGATGGTACAGGTAATGATTATCCCTCCTGCATTTATGCAATTCTGACGTAAAAAAAAGAAATTCTGAATTTTACTGTGTCTATATATAAGGCCCATTAAAATATAACATGCAGGAAACTTTTGTCTGGTAAAAAATGCCTCATACACATCCAAAAAATACGGTTTAGCTCAGACTTTTCAGTGAATATTGATCTGTTGATTCTAATTTTACTAGAGCAAAGTACCCTTATTTCGACAGTTTAAGGTTAAAATGTGTATACCAATTTGTATGATCGGCATCCTCCTTACTTCGACATACCATTAACGTAACTTATTGCATCCCGCGCTTTTTAAGTGTTGACTGTCAGGTGAGGATGCTTTATATGTATCGTATTTACTTAAAACTTTAACGAAGTATGAAATCGTTATTTCGACATGGTGCCCCTTATTTCGACACCCCTAGTTTGTTTAAAAAAATGCAAAGAAAACAAAAATTCTTTCCATGGAACAGATAATTACCACAACCTTTAAAAATTGTAATTAATGTATTCCGCTTGTTAAGTCTTTGATTTATAATTTATTAAGAGCACCTCTTGCACTATGTGGCGTACGGTCGTATGTTACACCCGATAATTGTTTCCATACGCCGATAACAAAACCCATGATGTCCACCGTACTTCCTAAAAATTGGTAATATGCCGAAAATTGCAACGTCACGTAAGCTGTCGATTAAAATGCTTCAATCAACACTGCTTTATCCAGACTCAATTTGTTTTGCACATGTCTCGATCAGTCTTAACTCAGCCTCCTTTCCAATACGATTGGCGCAGTCTCACAGTAGACACCTGTGTATTGATGAATTGTAGCAGACGACAATCTTAACACATTCGCTGTTCCAGTTAGGGGGACAGCGCTTAATTGAAGTAAATACTTGTTTATTGTCACGATGTTTTGATAACAATAACGTGTGAATGTCAGCAAAGAAGTTGAGACCCCGTCTTCGACCCTGTTTGGCGAAAAGTTGTTTATTGTTGTAACAGTTAGTAGGCCTGCACCATTGTTTCAATTATGAACATTGCGACCCGTTTGTAACTTGTCAAAATATTTAAATTGGCAAACACAGATATGACTTTGACAAAAATATTGAACCTGTACCATTTATCATTCGTGTTCAGAATGTCACAATGTATGCTTGCCGATTTTGGCATTCCACTTTTGACGAAACAGAAATAAGAAATTGATTAAAATAAATGAATCTACAAAATCAGAAAAACAAAAACAAACCAATCGAAACACCTAAGTCCCATGTTTTTCAGGCGACTTGGTTAAACCAGTTTGACTGGTTGGTGTAAAACGAAAAGAACAAACGCATCTTTTGCAAAATCTGCTGTGCAACAGGAATGCAAGATTCATTTACCAAGATATGGAACTGGTATTAGTTGCAATAATCAAACTCCCAGCTATTGACCCTCTGGGTCGCTGTACGTATGTACTCATAAAATCTCAAGAGCATTCAAAAAGCACTAGAGCTGGTATGTACATGTTATATTAAATTACACAGTAATGGTGTTGATCTATATATCTATATATAATGAAAAGATTACATAAGGCAATGCCTAATAGTTATTTAGTTATATTACTCGCTATGTCGAATTTACGGTCCAAACGATTTTTGTTATCCTAACTTCGACATCCCTGCATTGGCCGCTAAAAAGCTCACGGCTATGTAGAACTGTTTAAAAATATCATATTCCATGTTTGTTTTTCAGTTCTCGCTACAAATTAAAACGTATTCCTGCAAATAAAACAAAAGGAGACTAACAATTGGTTGCTGCATGTCTTACAGCTTTGTATAAGGGCCACAATCGCATAAAAACACAAAACAATCCGTGTTATTTAACCTTGGTTTGCAGAAAAAAAACACAAATTTTATGGGTGAAATAATTTGATGATGTCAGAAATATGTGACGTCATCATAAAAAACTTAAATTGACTAGAACACACAACGCACTAGGCTAAATTAGATAAAAAATGTCAACGCATGTCGAAACAATGGACATGTCGACATTAGGGTACTTTGCTCTATTTTCTTTTTTAATTTATTGATATTTTTCAGCATGAAATATTGTTTTCAATGTAACAAATTTGGACAGTCCTGAAAATTTGTCTGAATACAAACCCTTCACTGAAACAAGTTAAAAGGAAACAGTCCAATCTAGAAAGTATCATTTCAGATTTTTTTGCTATCCTGCAAAGCTCAACCATATCCCATCTTTCAACAGGTTTACGAACGCCCAAACCAATAAATGTTTACCAGACAGAATTAGATATGAGATGAGAAATAATCTAACTGAACTCCAGAGAAAAAATAAAACAAATCCACAAAATTTAACTTACCAGAAAATCCTAGCATGAAAGTTTAACATAAAAATAATTGATTACATTTCCAAACTGTGGATGCAAAACAAAAAAATTATGGTCAGTCAATGTAGGGAAATATCAAGGGCAAAATACCAAGCTTCTGTGCCCTCATCTGTTTTGCATTTTTTCACCATCACCTTACTGCCCTTGTAGAGAAGTCAACACATTAGGTATGAAACTGTTTAGAAGTTAAAAAATATATTGACAAATATTTATATTCAAATTAAAAGACCAAGCTAAACAAGAGGGCCATAATGGCCCTGAATCGCTCACCTGACTAACCAAATACAATCCCAACCCAGATTTCATCAAGATAAACATTCTGACCAAATTTCATAAAGATTGGATGAAAACTGTGACCACTATTGTCTACACAAGGTTTTTCGATTATTTGACCTAGTGACCTAGTTTTTGACCCCAGGTGACCCAAATACAATCGCAACCTTAATTTTATCAAGATAAACATTCTGATCAAATTTTATAAAGATTGGATGAAAACTGTGACCTACATTGGCTATACAAGGTTTTTCTATTATTTGACCTAGTGACCTAGTTTTTGACCTAGTGACTTCATTTTTAACCCAGTGACCTAGTTTTTGACCCCAGATGACCCAAATACAATCCCATCCCAGATTTCATCAAGATAAACATTCTGACCAAATTTCATAAAGATTGGAAGAAAACTTTGACCTCTACTGTCTACACAAACAAATTGTTGAGGGTTTTTCTATTATTTGACCTAGTTTTTGTTCTCAGATGACCCAAATCGATCCCAACCCAGATTTCATCAAGATAAACATTCTGACCAAAATTCATTAAGATTGGATGAAAACTGCGACCTCTATTGTCTACACAAGGTTTTTCTATTTTTTTACCTAGTTTTTTACCTAGTGACTTAGTTTTTGACCCCAGATAATCCAAATACAATCCCAACCCAGATTTAATCAAGATAAACATTCTGACCAAATTTCATAAAGATTGGATGAAAACTGTGACATCTACTGTCTACACAAGGTGTTTCTATTATTTGACCTAGTTTTTGACCTTGTGACCTAGTTTTTGACCCCAGATGACCCAAATACAATCCCGACCCAGATTTCATCAAGATAAACATTCTGACCAAATTTCATTGAGATATGATGAAAACTGTGACCTCTACTGTCTACACAAGGTTTTATTATTTTTAACCTTGTTTTTGACCTAGTTACCTAGTTTTTGACCCAGATGACCCAAATACAATCCAAACCCAGATTTCATCAAAATAAACATTTTTTTTATTATTTGACCTAGTTTTTGACCTAGTGACCTAGTCTTTGACCTCAGATGACCCAAATACGTTCCCAACCCAGATTTCATCAATATAAACATTCTGACCAAATTTCATAAAGATTGGATGAAAACTGTGAACTCTACTGTCTACACAAACAAATTGTTGACGGACACACGCAAGCACACACACACCTACGCACGCACGCACATACAGACGCCGGACATCACACAGTCACATAAGCTCACTATGTCACTTCGTGACAGGTGAGCTAAAAAACTTAATAACAAATGTGAAACTAAGAAATTCATATGATTTTGGACTTCAATATTAAATGTCACCATACTGATGCTTTCCAACCTGCCCATTTTAGCAGCAACCTGATCCTGCTGTGCTCCTAGACAATGCTGTATTTATCACAAGAACTTGATTATACATGTACTGGAAGTAAATTGGAAGTAAATTGAAAAGCTATCTCTGGAAAGCTACCTTGAATTTTTGACATGTTTGCACACATGCGACTTCTGGAACATAGGCGGCGTGTGCGAACTGCATCTGGAATTGAATGGTAGTTGAATTTAATAAGTGCATGGTCAAGCACAGTATATAATTCAAAGCATCTACTGGGCTCATGCTGACATAAAAAGAACAATGTCTTAACCAGCAATAGATTAGTCAAGCTTCAATAAAGATACACAGTTCAACTGTAAAACATTAAGACAATCTGAACAAAAGAGTAAACTGAATTTGACAAGCTCATTAATAGAAGTGCATTTAAAGATATTTAAGTTAAATGCTTCAAATATGATAGGACATTCTAGGACTTCAACATGCATATGTAGGAATTCATGTTCAAGTAGTATTGTACTTTAAAAACATGCTGTATATTAAAATCAAATGGCATGAACTTTCAATCTTAATTTTTCATCATAATGAATGTAAGCACCACATTTCTAATTTCAGTGAAAAAAAGACGGGCAAGCAAGAAAACTGGGAAATGTTGTAAAGAACTAGCAAAACATACCGTACATACGAACACAAAAACAAT
Source organism: Dreissena polymorpha (assembly GCF_020536995.1). Lineage (NCBI taxonomy): Eukaryota > Metazoa > Mollusca > Bivalvia > Myida > Dreissenidae > Dreissena > Dreissena polymorpha. The sequence continues at coordinate 14,087,649 of NC_068357.1, forward strand.
CAAGGCAACTGCAAGATGCTCTGTCTTGGATGTAAACATAGTTGCAAACTGTAAAGAAAGATAGGAAACTTGTTAGCATAGTGTACAGTGGTCCTATGCTTGAAGTCTTTAATTGAATTCGAAATACATTTCTCCGTTAGACATACATTTAAACTATTATTTGCAAAAGTTTTAAAGCAACCAACTAATGCTAGCATGCCATAGTTCATACCACTCAAATAGTTTAAACAGTAAAAGCAAAGTACTGAAGAAGTAATCTCCATATCTTCACTCTACTTCCAAAACCACATGTCATTTTTTATCATCTGAAAGAAGATGAAAAACATGATATCCAGGAAAACCTAACTCAGTTAAGTCTTAACTAATGTTTGTCAGATGATTAACTGTTGATCATTATATATGTAGTTTATCATTTTCTTTATAAATCATAAATATAAAATTTTATCTATTTTATTTTAAAATACTTGCCCATGTTACCTGTTATTAAATACAGTTGATGCTTTTCTAATCTGTTCATTGTAAAATAAACAATACCTTCACAAAGTTCTTATCTCAACTAATGTTTTACTGAACTATATTATAACACAGGTGGTTAGTGTGTGGTAATGATATTAATTAGTAAAACATCATTTTGAATGAAAAAATCATCAAATTATAACGAAAAATCAATCTTCTGTGAAAAAAAATCAATATCCAATATATATGATAAATAACAAGGTATTTAACTCAAAATGACCCGAAAACACGGTGCATCACTTTGAACAGCCATTACTTCATCAATTGTGCAGCAATTTCCAGGAACTTGGTCTTCTTAAAGGGGCCTTTTTACGTTTGGGGAAATTGACAAAATTGAAAAAAAAGATGTTTCTGATTCGCAAATTTTTGTTTAAGTTATGATATTTGTGAGGAAACAGTAATACTGAACATTTACCACGCTCTAACATAGCCATTATAATTATGTATCTTTTGATAATTTTAAAACCAGAAAATTATAAAGCGTTGCAACGCGAAACAAATGAATAATTTGGAGAGTTCTGTTGTTGCCGTTATATTTTGTGAAACAACGAGGATTGCTTATATAAAGTATAAAATACATTATGTCCTTGTATCCGAAAGGATGGCCGAGTGGTCTAAATGGGTAGACTTTTTACTCCCGGACTCCAGGGGTCAGTGGTTCGAGCCCTGCTGAGGGTTACTTTTTTTCCTTTTTTTTCTTTTATTCTTGATTTTTTTACTGGAGCTTTTTAGATCCAATGTTTACATTTATAAATATCACTGTGAATGAACAAAAACTGTCATGTGACCACAAAAGTCAACGTCAGTAGTCATTTTATGACAACAAACAGCCGCGCAAGGTAGTTTTTTTTCCAATATCTTTGCTGATCATCCTCTGACTTTCATACGACCTAGTGCAGGCAATATGGCATGCATATAGCTTTCGATCGGTATATCACGCGTTTTGTGTGTTGCTCTGGTTTTCAAGAACACTTTGGCGCAAATTTCCATTTAAGAAGCAAACGTCAGTAGTAAAATTACAAGGAGTCAGTGTTCTCGAAAATTAACGATCACACAACTGTCTATGCTTAACTGGACAAACATATATTACATATGTCAATGCATAAACAAACAAAAATATATACCAGATATTAAATAAACGTTTAAAGAGTGAAAACAAATATGGCAAACGTCAGTAGTACGTTTAGGAATGGCAAACGTCAGTAGCAAAAATATGCAAACGGCAGTAGCCGAATAAATGCAAATGTTTAATTTAATGCAAAACATGTAAAACAATATAATTTATGCTAATTTAGATTTAAATTAGATATAACAAGTTAAGATTGATGTCATAAATTAATGCAAGACATATATAAATTCTGCAACAACAAAAATGAACTAATGTTTAAGTGATATTATGTGCATCTTACAGTTTATAGGTGTCTTTCGCAACCGTTGTTTATTTTTGGTGTTTTTACTTCATATACAAGTATATTCGTTAATGCAGCATCAACATATTGAAAAAATGTCCCGGAAAGAGAAATATAATGCTTTTGAATATCAACCGTAATAACGTTTTTAAACTGACGACAGGAATGATTCGATTTACAATGTGAATCTAAATTGAGTTTTATGCAGATTTGTTCATACGACACAAAGACACTATTTTGTTTTACGGATCATTTCGACTATGAGGACTCACCAGTCACGTAAAATATTGAATATAATATATATTTTTTATAAACAACTGGTAGCAAGATGCGTTGCAGATAATTGGTCATTAACCACATTTTAACTAACTCTTTTGACCTCTTAATTTTTTCAGCTCATTCATAATATCACTTTAATAAAATAATATGCAATCTTATTGATTTGTGACTTATACTATTTTACTTGTTTGAACATTACGAAATGATCCGTGATTTGCGGAAATTTGCGCCGAAGTGTTTCCGTCAATCCGTGCGTCTGCCTGTTTGTCTGTGTGTCTGTCTGTTTTTCTGTCTATCAATTTGTGTGTCCGTCCATCCCTTAGTCCATTTGTCCATCTGTTCGTTTGTCTGTTTTTCTTTCTGTGTGTCTGTCTTTCTATTTTTCTGTTGTTTGTCTGTCTGTTGTCTGTCTGTCTGTCTGTCTGTCTGTTTGTCTGTCTGTCCGCCCGTCCCTCCTTCAGTCCACGGGTCCTTATTTCTGCATGTCAGTGCGTATGTCCGTCCTTATGTCCGCATATCCGACAAACCGAAAGACAGACAGATATACTGACCAAGGGACGAACGGACACACACGAGTCAGAAATAAGGACACATGGACGGACACACAAACAAATGGGCATACAGACATACGGACAGACAGAGAGACATACAGAAAAACAGACAAACAGATGAGACTCACAGACAGACGGACAAAAGATAATAAGGACACACGGACGGACGGACACACCAGTTTTTTTTTTCACCTATAGGGGAATGGTGGCGGGGCCCGTCCAAAGGGGAAAAACACGTCGTTTTTTAGGAAAAGGGAAAAATTAAGAAGTCATTCTTTTATATGTAATGATATTTATTATATGAATACACATGTATGTATGAATGTAATATTCACAGCTGAATGTCTCTGTTTGTTTTTTTAAATTTATATCAATGATTTGTTCAACATTAGTTTCAGTCAGTTCAGCCGTCATGCACAGTATCAGTTTTTCAAGCTAATTAGAGTCTAATTTGGATTTTTTTAATCAATAAAATGGAAAATTTGAGAATTTTTTATCAATGAAATTGGCCAAATTGGAATGTTTTTGTCAACAAATATTGACACAATATAGATACATCAGGCATGAGGCAGTCGTTTCTATAAAAAAATATTTAAAAAAATATAAATTTGTTGTTTTTTTTTTTACTTTTGGAGGGGATTTTTAAAAAAAAATGGGGGAAAATATATACTATTTTTGGAGGTGAATGGGGCCGAATATCGGCCTCGAAAATGCCATAAAAAAAACACTGCACACGGGCGGTAATACGGACGGATGGAGGAACAGAGAGAAAGACAGACACACCGACAAACAGACAACAGACATACGGACAACAGACACACAAACAGATAAACAGAAAGACAGACACACAGAAAGAAAAACAGACAAAGAGACAGGCGCACAGATATACGGAAATATGGACGTACGGACCGCCGGACATACGTATGACGAAACCATTAGTTCTTTGACAAGCACCGAGTGTTCCGAATTAAAATAACGCCAACTTACATCATAGCAAATGAAAAGGACATCATTTTAGATAAACCCGCATGATAGTATAACGAACACACAGCATACCATGATAAACACACAGCATACTATGATAAACACACAGCATACCATGACAAACACACAGCATACCACGACAAACACCTAGCATACCATGACAAAAGACAGCATATCATGACAAACACACTGCATACCATCCCAAACACACAGCATACAATCCCATACACACACCATACTATGGCAAGCACACAGCATACTATTATAAGCACGTACATATCATTTTATTTAAACGCACATCATGTCAATCAAACTCACAGAATACCATCAAAAACACACAGCATACCATCACAAACACATAGCATGCCATGACAAACACACAACATACCATGACATGCACACAGCAGACTATGACAACACATAGCAAATCACCACAAACACACAGCATACCATCACAAACACACATCATACCATCACAAACACACAGCATACTATGACAAGCACACAGCATACCATCACAAACACACATCATACCATCACAAACACACAGCATACTATGACAAGCACACAGCATACCATCACAAACACACATCATACCATCACATACACACAGCAGACTATGACAACATACAACATATCATCACAAACACACAGTATACCATCACAAAGACGCAGCATACCATCACAAACACACGGCATACTATGGCAAGCACACAGCATACTATTATAAACACATATCATATGATTTAAACCCACACCATTTCAATGAAACCTCCAATATATCAATAGTCAACAGGAGACAGACAAGGCGTTCCATAGACGAGTGGTCTCAGCGATAGACTTTTACTCCAGGGGTCAGTGGTTTAAGCCCAGTTAAAGGGGCCTTTTCACAGATTTTGGCATATTTTGAAGTTTGTCATTAAATGCTTTATATTGATAAATGTAAACATTGGATCTTAAAAGCTCCAGTAAAAAATCAAGAATAAAATTTAAAAAAGGAAAAAAAAGTAGCCGGTACCAGGTCTCGAACCAGTGACCCCCGGAGTCCTGGAATTAGTCTGAAGTAAAAACGCATTAGCCCTCTCGGCTATTCCGCCGGGTATACACAATTTTAGTATTTTGTACCTTATATGAGCAATCTTCGTATTTTCGTAAATTTAAGCGACAACAACAGAACTCTCCAAATTGTTCAATCGTTTCGCGTTGCAACGCGTTATAATTTTTAGGTTTTCAAATCATCAAAAGATACATATAATGGCTCTATTAGACCATGGTAAATGTTCAGTAATACTGTTTCCTCACAAATATCATAACTAAAACGAAAATTTGCAATCTGAAACAACTTTTTTCAATTTTGTCAATTTACCAAACCATGAAAAGATCCCTTTAAGGTTTACTTTTTTTCCTTTTTAAATTGTATTCTTGTATTTTTACTGGAGTTTGTTAAATCCCATGTTTACATTCATAAATCTAAAGCATTTAATGACAAACTTCAATACACACCAAAACCTGTGAAAAGGCCCCTTTAAAGCTTTAAATGGCAAACTTAAAAACATGCCCAAATCTGTGAACAAGTCCCTTTAAGAGTACCCGGGGTACATTTAAGTAGTACCTGAGCTGACAATGACCAATCAAGTGCCAATAAATGTGAAATCTCTGTTACAGTCCATTTATAGGTATAAAGGTTTAAAGCCGGTAACTTGTAAATGTTTGAAAATACAAGTGTATATAGATTAAGCCATCTTCTTCATTCGGACTGACATGAATTGTGACTATGGAATGTTTTTACATTGTGTATTAAAAATTAATACCAAAAGTGGACATTCCTTACTCAATCCTTATAAACCTATAAAACTTCATTGTTTGACTAACATATCATATGTTGTGTTTTTCATTAACAAATCATTTTCCGAAGAGTTGTACAAGCTAACATAAGAAACCACTTATTATATATTGATAATAATTTATTACACAGTTTCGTTTCAATTGCGTACGCCTTTTACTTATTCAGTAGCTTAAATTGATCAACATCTCTGAGATCAGCAACGCTCGAATTTCCCCCTTCATTTCAACTTGGTCTCGAAATCGAAAGTACCATAACAACTGATAATATAGCCCGTTACACATAACATTATCAAAGTAAATTTATAGTAGATTGTGACTGAAATATGTTTCATATTGATTTAATCATCCACTGCATAAATGATCATTTTAATTAAATTTCACACTTTTAGTTACTCACCAGGCACTCACCGACACACAGCGCAGTTTATTTTTTCCGGTATTCCAAGAAATTAGTTTAATGTAACCCATAGTACTTACTTTAAACAAGAAAGGTTGTGTTTGACACTATTTTGGTTGAGAACAAAGGCTGTTCAAACGTATGGTTTCTTACATTTCTGATAAATTGGAAGCATGTTCAAAACTTTTGTTATTAATTGAGTGATGACTGTCAAAGGTTTGTCTATACGGGAAACATTAAATGAAATATTGATTTCGTACCCAGATCACTTCACACCAACTTTTTGTGTTGGGGTGGAGGGGTTTAATTGCAATAATAAACTCTTAACGACCCGATGCGTTTGAGTTGTACGTACGTACTCTAAAAAGTTCAAAGTTTTCGGGAACAGCTAGTTAGAACATACATATCCTTTAGCTGATAGGCAGATTCACAAGTTGATTTGTTAATAATACCCGAAAGGGGAGTTCAACAGTATCTGAAGATAGATAGCATGCTCGCAAGCGCATAATATTGTTGATCTGTTAGCTAAAAGTTACAGTGACAAAAATCTTAAATAATTCCATAATTGTTTGAAACTATTAAAGAAATTGCCATTTTAGCTCATCGCAGCACAACGTGCTCATGAAGTGCTTTTGACGTGCCTTTTTCATGTGGTGTATCGTCAATAATTGCCTTGTTGACTTTAGAGGCCTTGTTTATTGTTCAATGTCCATAAAACTTGGTCAGAACGTTTGTCCCAATAATATCTTTTCTGAGTTGAAAACTGGGTCTGATGGGGTCAAAAACTAGGTCACTCACTCACTGGGTCAAATAAAAGTAAAAACTTGTTAACACTCTAGAAGTCATAGTAATAGTCCAATTTTCTTTAAACTTTGTTAAAAAATTTGTTGAAAAAATTGTTCTGGTTTCTTGAAAAACGTGACCTCCAGGACACACGGCAGTTTTCTGTATAAGGATACAAGCTTATCAACACTCAAGAAGTCTTTTTTAGAAAGGTTTCCTAAATATTTGATCTTTTGATGTCTGGTCCAAGTTAAAAAATGTTTCAAGTCCATTGAAAACCATGGTCTCCAAACGCAAGGAGATTTTCTTATAATGCTTTGCCTTTAGTGAAGACTTGTTTATACTTTAGAGTTTTAGACGTCACATTTTTAATCAAATCTTCATTAACTTTGGGTTGAACATTTGTCCTAGCTATATCTTGGCAAAGTTTGAAACTGGATCATGAGAGGTCATAAACTAGATAAAACAAGAGATTGCCAAGCAATATGGTCCCCTTCTGGTGAAACTCCACCATTGTCAGTAAAAAAATAAATAATTTTATTATTTGTTGCCATAGCAACCATAATTCTTCACATAGGAACAAAATGTGCATAATCTCCATATTGCCATCTGTCCATGTTTCAAGTTTCATGAAAAAATATGAAGAACTTTCAAAGTTATCCCAGGATCCAGAAGAGTGTGACGGACTGACAGACTGACGCACAGAGCGCAAACCATAAGTTTCATCTAGTTTCACCGGTAGGGGACAATTAGAGAAATGCTTTTTAACACTCTATAGGTTATATTTTATGTCAAATCTTCATGAAACTTGATTTGAACATCTGTTCTCATAATAGCTAAACCGAGTTAAAAATGGTTCCAGTTTGTTTAAAAGAACCCAGCAACCTATAATGGAGTGGGGCAGTATTTCTATTATTTGATCAAGTGGAACCTTGTTACCAGTCCAGAGGTAACATTTTTAGTTCAATAACTATAAAACTTACTCAGAAGATTTGTTCTAAAGATATCTAGAAAACATGTCTGTCTGTGGGCAAGGAATGCTTGCTTTTATGGCTGTTTTCAAACCCAGTCAACTCTCATTTTGTGCCCATTCTTCATAAAAATTGCTCGAATTTTAGTCTTGTGCATCCTAAAACTAAGTCACCTGGTCAAAATTTAGAAAAATAATTTTACCGCTCTAGAACAACATTTATGACTCGATATTGATGAAACTTGTTCAGAATGTTTAACTAGACAATATCAAGGAAATGTTTGAATCTGGGTCAAGTGCAATACAAAAACTTAATCACTGGTAATTGCCTAATCTTCATGAATCTTGGATAAAACATTTTGCTCAATGTTATCCTTGCCAAGTTCAAAACCTTGTCATGTAGGATCACACTTTAAAAAAAAAGCTTCAAGCTTAAACATGAGAGAGGCCACAATTTAAGCTCAACCTTTGCTCTTACAGTTCATTTTTTTCAGGTCTCAGGTGAGAGTCTAGGGCCTTTTGCCCTTTGTTCTGTTCTTTAAGTGATTGCATTTTTTTTCTTTTAACTTTTGTAGGCACCCATGGCACAGATATTAAAGCTACTGCAGGTTGCTGGTAGTGCTTTGCCTCGAGTTGTACAGTGCAATTTCAGGTAACATTTCTATGACCTTCATTTTTTATGCCCCCCTTCGAAGAAGAGGGGGTATATTGCTTTGCTCGTGTCGGTCGGTCGGTCCGTCTGTCCACCAGGTGGTTTCCGGATGATAACTCAAGAACGCTTGGGGCTAGGATCATGAAACTTCATAGGTACATTGATCATGACTCGCAATGACCCCTATTGATTTTGAGGTCACTAGGTCAAAGGTCACAGGTGAAGGTCACAGTTACTGGAAATAGGCATTTTAAGGATTTAGCACGGTTCAAACAAGGGAAACAACTACGGTTTATGCATGTTCTTTTTATTACAGATTTGCCTCCCTTTAATTCATTCAAAATCTCATTTTACAGCAGAGATTCCAAATCTGACCTGTAAATGAGCCCCATATTTACTGCCAGTGCTAGGTTACCTTTCCCATTTGATCATTCTTAAGTATTGGTATTGTAATGCTGCTACTGCTGCTGCTATTGCTACTACTACTACTACTACTACTACTACTACTACTTCTACTACTACTACTACTACTACTACTACTACTACTACTACTACTACTACTACTACTGCCACTACTACTACTACTTCTACTACTACTACTACTACTACTACTACTACTACTACTACTACACCACCACCACCACCACCACCACTTATTCTACCATGTCTACTATTACTACTTCTACTACTACTGCCACTACTACTACTACTTTTACTACTACTACTACTACTACTACTACTACTACTACTACTACTACTACTACTACTACTACTACTACTACTACTTCTACTACTACTACTACTACTACTACTACTACTACTACTTCTACTACTACTACTACTACTACTACTACTACTACTACTACTACTACTATTACTACTACTACTTCTACTACTACTACTACTACTACTACAACTACTACTACTACTACTACTACTACTACTACTACTTCTACTACTACTACACCACCACCACCACCACCACCGTTCACAGTGACAAAAAACGTATTCACACAATAGCTGCTACTACAACTTATAGCCCATATAGGGGGGCATGCATGTTTTACAAACAGCCCTTGTTATTATTAAAACTTTTAATGATGACAAAGCTAATGATAATTTAAACGAGGCTATTGTCAAGCAATATGGTCCCCTACCGGCTCCACGATTGTTGACGTAGGAACAAAATGAAATGACGTGCATAATGTCCATATTGCCATCTATCCATGTTGCAAGTTTTATGAAAAAATATTAAGAACTTTAAAAGTTATCGCAGGATCCAGAAAACCACCATTTTCAGCAGTATTTCTAGTCTATTTGTTGCCATAGCAACCATAATTTTTGACGTAGGAACAAAATGAAATGATGTGCAAAATGTCCATATTGCCATCTATCCATTTTTCAAGTTTCATGAAAAAATATGAAGAACTTTTAAAGTTATCGCAGGATCCAGAAAAGTGTGTCAGACGGTGAAACCGGTAGGGGACAATAATATCATATTATGATAATTATTGTGAGGTTAATAACCAGCAATGATCTGATTATTTTCCACACTTGACATTATTTGGAAAAAAAAGAATTCATCAGATCTATAATAGAGTTTTTAACAGGTTTACAAATAAGTTGAAAATCCTGATTATTAGAATATGGTTATGGCGGGAAGGCGGGCGACCTGTGTCAAGATGGTAGTTTGCAGTGAACAAATTTAGTTTTCATAGACAAATCTTGATGAAACTTTTGCACATAACAAGCTTGTATGGAAAGCATGTATGCTTTTGATTAATTTTTAGCATGTCGGGTGATGGTTTAGGCCACTGTTGTTAAATATAGAAAGAGTTTTCACTCAATAACTTGAGTTTTGATTGAGTTTTCATAAAAACCTAGCTATGGATTGCATTTAAGGCCAGTCGTGACAAGGTCAAAGTCACAAACTAAAAATAGAACAAGAGGACCTAAAAGGCCCAAACGAGCTCACCTGAGATACAAAGGAACTGACCTGTTTCTCTGCAGCCCAAGATATCATCAGAACAAATGTTCTGACTTAGTTTTATTTAAGAGTAAACTATTAATGTATTGGTATTTGTAGCCTTGATGCAGATCAAGCATGGGGTAGCACATTTAATTAGATAAGAAACTGAAATTTAAAAACCTGGTTTTGTGGGCATTTGCTATTTTCTTGTTTTTCTATTCAACATTCTCTGCGGTTTCACATGTAAGAGTAATTTACTGCATTAAATAACAACAAGGGAATTGTCTCAAACTAGAAAAACTATTTTCATCAGGCCAGGTTAAAATGAAGCGTCAATTCGCCTTTACAAAACTTATAAATCTAAATATATATGTACTTATAATTTAATTAATGCAAAAGCGTAAAGTGACATCCCAGATTAATCAAGGGCAACACTTTCCGGCTAGACTGGACTTCCTTTAAACAAAAAATTCTGCCAATGTGGAAAGTTTCTGCCCTGATTAGCCTGTGCAGACTGCACAAGCTGATCTCGGATGACAATTAAAAGGCATGAATAAAGCCCAGTTTTCCCAGAGCGCATATAATGATGATATGATTTTTGCCATGTAATTATGTACCAGCATCTGTTTTCAGGACCTCAGCATGTCTAAGCGAGCTCCAGAAGTTGTCCACAGTTCAGGTGGTAGACAATTCCATCCTTGGACGATCTGCTGTCAAACGTGGAAAAAAGGCCAAGATCATTCATGTTTATAATAGTGCGGGTATTGGGAAAATTGGTGACAAAGTGTTACTCGCTATTTGTGGTGAGAAAAAACATGGCTACATTGTAGGATGTAAGCAGAAGCAAAAGCCTAACACGCCAAGGTTTGATAATAACAATGTGGTACTAGTAGAGGAAAATGGCACCCCCACTGGGACTAGAATTCGAGTGCCCATACCTTCGTGTTTACGAGGGAAGGATGGAGAATTCACCAAAATTTTGTCTATTGCTACAAAGTTTGTTTAATCTCTTTTTTGTCATAGTGATAGGTCATCTAAAAAGTACTATTTGTCTATAATAAATAAATTCCCTTAATCTGTTAGTATTGAAAAACCTGCTGTGTGTAATACATACAGCTTAATTTCAATCATTTGGGTATTTGAGGATTTTTATTTTTTTTTTAAGAGACTTGTTCACAGTTTACCCAAATTACAATTTCTAGAAAACACGTCTTTGATTAAAAAACAAATGTTTGTATTGTAAGCAAGCTAAATAATATTGCAGACGATGACACACACATGCCTTAGAAAAATGTGAAAGATATCAGAATAATCATCAATCAGAATCAGCAAAATAATAAAGTGTTTTTTTAACCCTTTTCATCGATAATAATGAAAATGCTTGTATAACTTAATTATTGTTTAAAATATGTCCCCTATATCAAAAGCGTTTTTCTTGCTTTTATAATTATTTTAGATTATTCTTAATATTATATTTGTGTTAATAAAAACATTTTATGACACTTTCCAAACGCACAAAAATCTGTGAACAAGTCCTTAAAGCTACTTGTTTTACAAAATATAATTGCAACTGCACTTACTTAACTGCTTTGTCTTTCAAAGTTTGCATAGGGACTGACAAACATGTACAATTTATTAGCTGTCGTTTTCATCTCGCATAGTAAACAATCAAATGTAATTAAATTGGAAAATAAATAAAATTGAATATATAAAATTTTCAGTGCTAGATTTTCCCTGTTGTTTTTTGTGTATCCATGTATTTATTGAAAGTTATGCTATGGTTGTTCTGCATACATAAAAACTCAAAGTATTTAATAAAATTAACAATATTTCATGTTTTGTTATCATTCAGGTATTATATTGATGCACACTTAGTAAGCATCATGCTGCTTGCTTTTTTTAAACTTAATTGTCATGCATGTTGTGTCCTGACTACCAATTTGTTGTAAAACATATTTTATTAAGCATGAATGTGTGGACATTTTTGCGATAGTGAGGCATTATTTGATTAGGATTTATCACAAACATGCATTTTTAGCTATTATATATGAAATATATATAGTGGAGCTATCCTACTCACCCCGGCGTCTGCGTTAGCGTGCAAATGTTAAAGTTTTTGTACTACCCCAAATATTTTCTTTGTCCCTTGACATATTGCTTTCATATTTTGCATACTTGTTTACCAACATGACCCCAACCTAAAATCAAGAGCAGACAACTCTATCAAGCATTTTGTCATAATTATGGCCCCTTTTCCACTTAGAATATGCAGCAAATGTTAAAGTTTTCGTACTAACCCATTTATTTTCATTGTCCCTTGACATATTGCTTTTATATTTTGCATACTTGTTTACCAACATCACCCCAACCTATAAAGAAGAGCAGACAACTCTATCAAGCATTTTTTCATAATTATTGCCCCTTTTATACTTAGAATATGCATATTATTGAAAAATCTATGTAAAAGTTTGCGTACTTCCCCAAATATTTCCTATATCCTTTGACATATTGCTTTTATATGTTGCATACTTGTTAACCAACATGACCCCAACCTATAAACAAGAGCAGACCACTGTATCAAGCATTTTGACATAATTATGGCCCCTTTTACACTTAGATAATTGAACATTTTGCTTAAATTGTCATAACTTCTTTATTTATGATCACATTTTATTATTACTTTGACAAAACAACACTTACCTTATGAATACCACAATGGATTCCACCCAAACAATACCCCACGCCCCTACCCAGAATCCCTTCCCCCCCCCCCCCCAACCTCCCCCCCCCCCATTTTTTTTTAAAACCTCATCTAATTCATCGCCACACCCCACAGTATACCCCCCTCTCACCCCTACCCCCCCACCCCCGCCCATTTTTTTTTAAACATCATCTAATAAATTACCCCACCCCACATTATACCCCCTCTCACCCCCCCACCCCCCCCATTTTTTGTGGAAACATCAGCTGATAAATTACCACACCCCATATTATAACCCCCTCTCACCCCCACCCCCCCCCCCTACCCCCCACCCCCCCCCCCATTTTTTTTAACATCATTAATAAATTACCCCACCCCACATTATACCCCCTCTCACCCCCCCCCTCACCCCCCCCCCCAAATTTTTTTTTCCTGTTTTTATTTTTTAAAGATCGTCTAATAAATTATTGAATATGAACAATTTCCCCATGATGGCTTACGTTATACTGTCAAGCACTCGAATAGTCGAGCGCGCTGTCCTCTGACAGCTCTTGTTATTTCATTGTACAACAGTAATCAGAGCTCCAGATAAGGGTCCTATTTTCGTAATTAAGAATTATTTTCAAGTCCATTACGTATTTATTTTAAAATCTGTTTGTACCATTAAAAATTACAAAATCAAGTTACGAATATTATTTTTACATCTGTTTGTATAGATTTTTATTGAGTTCTTTTCGCATATTAACGATCTTTTCGGTACTTATATAGAATTGTTATCAGGTTTGTTTAACAAAGCACATTTCTTCCAATAAAAGCGCGTGTACAGTCTATCTTTCAAAAAAAAGACTGTGCCCAGAGGACGTCCTAAAAAGACTGCAAAGCAATCAAAAAACACGCTTTTAACACATTGTACGCAAAGTGAGCCGAAGTTGAATGTTAAGAAAGACAATATATAAAAGATCTTATACGATGACACCCATTATTATTTATTTTTAGATCATTTAGAAAAGTTAAGAATTATTTTCCAAAACTTAGTAGTAACGTTTAAAATAGAATTTCAGAGTTAAGAATTCTTTTTGAACATCTGGTAGTACTAGTAACGTTAAGAATTTCACAAAACCATATCTGGAGCTCTGGTAATTATTGACAATATTTTCATTTACAGTTTTAAATGTTCAAACACTGTAAGGTTATGGGAGTCAATATGCTGAAACAAAATTTATATACCCATGTATATACATGTATGAGAAGCATCTATAATGATGCAGACCAATAATTAGTTTCTATCATACAACTATGCTGATATCAACCTGATTACAAAGGTGCCAGATATATAAAGGATAATAGGTAGTCCTGCCCTACGATTTTGTAATGGATCAGGTGAGGCCTAGAACCTAACATATAAGGAAACAATTGGGGGGGGGGGGGGTAAACTATACTGTTCTTAGCTCACCTTTTGTGATTGCATTTTGTCTGTCTTGCATCATTGTAGTCAATCGTCAAATTAAATAAAAAGCTTATTAAAGGGACCTTTCATGTTTAAATTAATTGACACAATGGAAAAAAATTGTTTCAATTTTTCGTTTTAGTTATTGTGTTTGAAAAGAAACGGTAAAATTGAACCATGCTAAAAAAATATGCATTGTATGCATCATGTGACAATGAAAAACCTGAAAATTATCAAGCGTTACAAACGCGAAACGAATGTATAATAAGGAAAGTTATGTTGTCATAGTTCTTGATATGACCCTGATTGCTTAAGGCCTAGTCTTTTACTCCAAGGGTCTGCGTTTTGAGCCATGGTGTGGATTACTTTTTTCTTTCTTTAATTTTATTTTTGTTTTATACTGGAACTCTTTAGTTCCGATGTTTACATTTATCAATTTAAAGCATTTAATTTCAAACTCCAAACATGTCAAAATCTGTGAAAAGGTCCCTTTAAAACTCTAGAAGTAACTTTTTTTTGTAAAATCTTCCAAAACAGCACTCCTTCTGAATAGAAGATTTTGCGCCAGTTTAATGTTCATGAGACATTGTCAAAATAATTATTCTAATAGTATCTCAGCCAAGTTTGAAAATGTTTCGTAGAAAAGCATGGCGTGCCTTTAACAGCTATAGTGGAATCTTGTTAACACTCTAGCTCTAGAAGGCGCATATTTGGTCCAATCATGATGAAACTTGCTGAGAACATTAGCCCTAATGATATCTGGTCTGAGTTTGAAAATGGTTGCGGTCCTTTAAAAAGCATGACTGCGGCTTAGCGGTATAATACTGGAGATCAACGGTATGTGGCTACTTTTGACAACAGGGGCATAATTCAAACATATAATGCTATGTAAGTCTATTTTTTACAAAGTACCAACTATTATACACATGGTCCATATTCTTTTACAGAAGATTTTTTTAAACTTATTTTCAAAGGCTTCAAGTTAACCCTAGACCAATATCGGTCCCTATGTGGCATGATTTAAACAAACTTGTTTTAGGACACTATATGATATTGCATTAAAATACCATACCACTTTGCCTTAAAACGTAAGAGGATATTTGTTAAATGTCATTATATACCTGTAAAGAAAGCATGCGTCCCCAATATCAGAACCTATTTGACCTCGAGGGAATTATTGGATCAAACATGGTAGACGGCCACAATACATGTTACACAATAACTACAAAACTTCTGGACCCTGTGGTTTAAGATGAGATCAGTCTGCGTTATATAATTATTTTTAATACAAGCTATCCCGAGGACCGGGTGAATTTTTACCCCATATGGATGATTTGAACACTTAGTCAAGAACCAAAATAAGATGTTTCATACTAAATAGTAAATACTGAACATTTGGCCATGCAGTTTAGGGCATTGTTTTATTGTTCATTTCCGAAACCCCCTCTTTAGTCCTTTGATATAATTATTCCATGGATCGACAATATTTTAACAATTTTGATAAAAGACTATCCAAGGAACACTCCTGTGAAGTTTTGTCATTTCCCGCCCAGCAGTTCCAATGTCGCTTGAATAAAAGGTTAAAGGACGTACGGGTACACACACGGACGGACGACAGACATCACGGTCTTCTTATAGCTTACAATGTGCACCTTTAGCTCCGGTAAGCTATATTAATGACCAGTCCGCTATTGCCTCAAACAGTTGCAATCTTGTTATCATCAAACTTGATGACATTGTTTTGGGCTTTAAATCTCGGGTATGTACCGGATCACATTAAAAAAATTAATTATGTCCCTTGAGTTATCCAAAATATGCCAAAATAATGTGTTCAGCTCTTTAACTCAAACGCAATATAACAAAGACCTTTAAACATGCTTTGCATGTTACAAGTCGGCACACGTTACCGAAATGTATTCAATTGTTACGTTGTCATGTGTGGTGAAGGGTCATAGTTCCAAGGTAAAACACCACCCGTCCGACATGAGCTGGGCTTTGGGATGGTAAGGTGTCGCCTAGTGAAGAAGCCTCTATTCCGACAACTACGCTAACCGGACAAAGAGATTGCATGACGATAATAAATTTATTGCAAATTATAACATTTTACACATAGAATGACTTCATTTAAAAATAGCGTGTTTATCATGTGTCCAGTTAGGTACAATTATGGAAAAGCACAATAATTATTAAAAGTAATAAAACACCATCGTTTCTTTCTCAACCAAATGCTCAGATACAATTTTTAATATCTTCTTTATGTTCGATTGAAGCAGTTTAGTTGTTAAATATATTAAGGAGTAAGCCAATTCCTGTGAATTGGTTTTTAACACAATTACCAGAATCCAGCAACATGTACTACGAGCGGAAATGTTCACATTTTCGTAGCAAACGGCAAACCCCTTTTAATTAAAATAGCCTTTAAACCGCTTACCAAATATTCACTGTTCTGTGCAATTGATGTCAACAGTTTTTTTTACAAAAGTAATTATACAAATACATGCTTTATGCACTGGCTGTATTGTTTAAAGCCTCACAAAGTAAATACGAGTCTACGGTTACTTTTCCTTAGCACTGGTTGTATTATCTGATTACATTTTGTAAACACTGATTGAATGCTATGACAGCCAAACAATACGATCACATTTATTTTATTACGCACATGTTGTATTGCTTGAACCCAAACAATCACGATGAGTACATCCTCCAAGCGCTGGTTGTAATGTATCGAACCTATAATCAACATATACGTTCATACGACTGCCTGCAAAAGGCGAATTTCGTTTGCAATTGCTGAAACTGCACGTAATTGTTTTTTTTATTCTTTTAAGTTACGCTACGTATGAAGAGCCAAATGAAACATTCGGCAATTAGATATCTGAAACGAAATGCTCATATCCTGATAGTCCGATCACGTTTTCCTTGCACTGCTGGCCTGAAACGCGCTGACAAAAGATGGCGCCAGAAAGCCTTGAGTGTCCACCATCATGCGAATGCTCCGTTGAAGCCACTTCCAGGTTCCGCGCACGGCCCGTCGCGCCTTCTTTGCCATCTGTAGAAGAAATGGATCACCTGGGTCCAAAGTCACAACGCTGTTGTGTTTTTTGTTGTTGTTTAAACTTAATTCAGCCTAGCTACTGAAAAACGGTGCTAAATACATGTGCGTAATGTCGTTCAAGAATTAAGAGCCTATGCAAACGGCACAGGCTAATCAGGGACGACAATTTCCGCTCTTTATTATTTTTCGTGTAAAATAAGTCTATTTTTAGCGAAAATCAAGTTTAGGCGCACAGCGCCGTCTCTGATAAGCCTGTGCAGACTTTTTTATCCGGACGACCCTGGGTCGAATCCTGAGTGGTCAACTTTTTATGTTGTTTTTGGGGTGCAGACATTGTCATGTTCTTAAACTTGTTCTCTTCAATTCCGTTCTTTCTTTAAAGTTGACGCATTCTAAGATAAAATTCAAAACACGCAACAAAAATCCGTGAAAAGTGTCGTTATCTCCACGCTTTTCAAGTATTGTGGTTATCTCCGCCGTCTGTGTGTCTGTTTGTCTGTCTGTCCGTCCATCCTGACCACTATCTCCTCCTACACTATAAGCACTAGAACCTTGAAACTTACGCACATGGTAGCTATGAGCATATGTGCGACTCTACACTATTTGGAATTTTGATCTGACCCCTGGGTCAGAAGTTATGGGGGTTGGGGTGGGACCGGGTCAGAGATTTTCACTCATTTTTTTATGTTATTTTACATTAACTTCTTCATTTCTACACCGATTTAATTCAAATTGATACTGAACATCTCTTATGACGAAACGGTCAATCTCAACTATGCATGGCCCCATTACCAACCCTGGGGCGATCCCGCCCACATAGACCACGCCCACCCAAAATTGCCTTTTACTATAACTTCTTCATTTCTACACAGATTTTCTTCAAATTGATATTGAACAACTCTTATGACAATACGGTCAATCTCAACTATGCATGGCCCCATTACCAACCCCGGGGCACCCCCCCCCCACATAGGCCACGCCCACCCAAAATTGCCTTTTACTATAACTTCTTCATTTCTACACCGATTTACTTAAAATTGATACTGAAAATCTCTTATGACAATACGGTCAATCTCGACTATGCATGGCCCCATTACCAACCTTGGGGCATGCCCGCCCACATAGACCACGCCCACCAAAAATTGCCTTTTACCATAACTTCTTCATTTCTACACTGATTTACTTCAAATTGATAATGAACATCTCTTTTGACAATACGGTCAATCTGAACTATGCAGGGCCCAATTACCAAGCCTGGGGCGCCCCCTGGGTAAAACATGCGGCGTGGGGATACGCGTCGGCCTTTGCCGCGCCATTTCTAGTTAATATTTGTATTCATTTGCTCTAACGTCTATGCATGCTTAATTAAAGTTTTTGTATTAACTTTCTTGGCATCTTGCACGTGATCACATGATCAACGTTTGTTTCTTGCAACAATATTCGGCACTAACTTATATCTTTCTTAAGATCTTTTATTGGACTGTGCCATGGGGGGAGAGCTTCGTGGATATGGCGCAGGTCGCCTGAGAGGTTAGCGCACCTTGGTTTAACTTCGACGTGTGTGTGTAGGACCATAACCCATGTTAATTTAATAAGAAGATTACGGTTTGAAGATAGTCCATATAAGCTAAATGGATTCACCCAAAGGTAAAAGTGTGTTGCTTACGTTGTATAAACAAATTTTACCCATTTATGCCTAGCGTCTAAAAAAAGGCCTAGGCAAACAGCGTAGACCCAGATGAGACGCCGCATGATGCGGCGTCTCATCAGGGTCTGCACTGTTTGCTTAAAGGGTTTTCTGTAAGAAATATTCCCATACTTCTAAATTGGACTAATTTATTTCCAAGAGTCCACTAGGCATAAAAGGGTAAATACGGGTTGTTTTATGTTTGGGGTGAAGTGAATCGTAGATAAGTCAGCGGTATGTCCAATCGGAAAGGTCGGGTGAATAGCAAGTGAACAAAATCAGCAATAGTAAAATACGAGGCGACACGCGTGCGGGGATTATATGCTCCGAATAAATTAACCAGTTATGTTTACTTTAATGACACGCACAAGTATCTGATCACGAATAGTTTTATTCGTAAGCAGCGTTAAGGCCAAACAGTTTATTAAATAGAGATTCTATTCAACAATATATCTACTTAAACTATGAAACGGTTTTATTAAAACCTTTATATACAAATACTCGATAAATAAACATTTCTTTAAAAGTTCGTACTTGTTTTGCATTTATACTCTTTGCGAGTATATGATACGTAGTATGCAAAGTTTCCAAAATAAAAACATGTTAAAATCAGATCATTCTGGTTATGCAAGTTCAACATAAATAAAAAAAAGCATAAGGGTATCTTAATTGAATTAAAAATGTTTAAACAAAACAAGTGGTACTCTAACAAATATACTCTAAATGTACATTGAAATCATGACATGCATATACCAGGTACCGGTAGTCCATTTTATATACATGTACAATAAATATCAGCGCACACATTTGACAAAAACGACATCCAAAATGCATTACAATACTGTACATACATGCCATACACATTTAATTCGTTCAAAGGGTTATTTTGTTCATTTCAATACATATAAGCAAATGTTTGGTTTGCTTTATTAATTTGATACGGACAAAAATGAGCAACGAAATAAAAATGTTTATATGAGACGCAATATTAATAAATACTGTGCACACACAAAAACGAATACCGAGATATTAATAATAAATACAAATAATCTGATTGATTCATCAAAATAACACCTAACAAATTAATCGAACTAACGCGGAACAAAAATGATCAACGCAATATGAATAAATAAATAAGTTAGGATGCATAATCAAAATCATACAAAACACTGGTTGCTTGAACAACAGTATATGGACAATGCACTAAATTACCTGGATTCAACAAAAAGTGAAAGAGGCATAGCTAGTGTCAGATTATACATTTAAAACAATCATGTTATGAAATGAGCAATTTTATATAGATACTAGATGGCATGCCAATATCGGCGGGTATATGTTTATGTTATCCGTTTGTAATACTAGTAGATAACCCACTTCTACATGTATGTACTACTGTATATCAAATTTATATGTACTATCAACGCAGAGAATGTGTCTATATGTAACGCAAACAACGTTAATATTTATCTTACAGCGCATTATGAAAATTCCTTTCATATACAATAGACCGAAATACCGATATATATATCGCTTAAATACATTTGCCTTATTCAATCATCGAAAGATAATAATATAATTATTCGTTTATACCTTGGGATTATCAACCATTGTTAAATCAAGTGTTAATCCCCTTTTTATCAGTCCAAATAATTTTTTTTACTTTCACACTTTCAAAAATAGGAAAGGTAGGTTGGCTAAAGTATTTTTTGCGTAAAACTTTTTTCATAAACAAGTTTCTTCCCATTTAAATAAGAATTGTGCATGAGTAGAAATCTTCCCAGTATGCATTCAAAATTCATATTTCTGTCTTCGCGTGTAAATTTTACATTGGCGAATACGATGGAATGCAGCAAAAATTATACTTTAAAAAAATCAAACTTAAAGACGAAAATATCTTTGGTTGGCAAACAAGGTTCGGTCGGGCTTGTTGAAAAAGGCCAGTTTTAAACGCTTAAGTACCGGTAAATACATTTGCCCAACCCTTAACCCATTTATGCCTGGCGTCTAGAAAAAAAGGCATTGACAAACAGCGTAGACCCAGATGAGACGCCGCATGATGCGGCGTCTCATCAGGGTCTGCGCTGTTTGCTTTAAGGAATTTCAGTAAGAAATATTCTAAATAAAGAAATAAATATACTAGACATCCCTAATTTTGTAAATAAATTGATCCAATTTAGAAGGATGGGACAGTCCACTAGGCATTAATGGGTTAAACATCGTAACATACATGATTGCAAAGAACGTTGAATTTACAAAGTAGATCTAGAGTATTTGTTGTATTGAATATCTTACTAACTTAAGCAGCTCAAACTAATACAGCTAACAAATGAAGTTTTCCTTTGAAAAATATTACGCGGAAATGTTTGACATTGAACTGATTGTCTCTAACCCTTTTATAATCATCAAGGTTTGGATAGTTTAAAATAGCATTACCAGCCCAATATTTTATTGATACCCAAAAGCACACTTTCGTCAGTACAATGATAACCGTTTTAGCAATCAGTGTAATCATTTTAAAATTTACAATTAAACCATTTTGTTTAGTGGTTAGTTAAATATGTATGTAAATACTTTTCAGCGAAAATCAATGTGCATCTGCATCACATCAAGAGTATTTTATGCAAATGTTAATAATTTATGTAATTACAACTTCTCCTTTCCACCTCGACGAAAAAATCCTCGAATAAAACTAAAAAATGGTACCTTTCGTTTTTTCTTCGATTTACTCGTAAGTAACGAATTATCTCCATCCACATGGTCTATGGACGATATCACATTGTCAACATGATTATTGCCATTTGTACTGGCCTGTTCAAGAACACTGCTAACAGAATGTCCGTGTTCATCTTCCTGTAAGTTGTCAAATTTTGCGTACTGTCTCTGAGTATAACTGTTTACCCTTCTGTGCATTTTCTGGAACACCGAGGAAGATGAACTGGATTTCGGAATATCACCTGGTTTGGATTTTAGCATCTTTTTGGTGTCGCTGTGGTCTACTTCGTGGTGATTGTCTTCTGTATGATTATGTTCATGATCCTGCACCACCTCTTCCGCTTCCGACTTATCAGCTTCGATGTCGCCGACCTCATCATTTGGCTCATCTATCTGGACTTTGATATTCGCTACATTGTTATCAATCTTTACGCTTTCAGCTTTATCCGCGAAAGAATCTGTCACGTCACCAGACAGGTCGCTATTTGAACTATGTTCACTGCCTCCATGTTTGTTTTCTGTCACATCTGCTCCCGACTTTTTGTCCTGAGTATCAGTTTCAACTGTACTTGGAAGTACATTCAACGTACTTAAATTATCCGAAGAATGTGTTTTGTCCTGTTTAATGTGTATCTCAACCTTGTGACTGTCACTTGAGAGGTCATCATCGCTGTCTAGTTCTTCCTTCGCGTCGCTGAAAATTTCCTCCGTTTCATCGTCGATTCCTCCGTATTTTCTGCCTTTGCCACCTTTTCCGAATATAGTGCTTATAAGCTCTAAGCCATTCGAGCGTATCTGAGCGCTCCAGCGTCCTATTGCTTTGAACATGACCAGTTCTGATGGTTAAATCCACGAAAATCTGACCTTTGTCGTACTATTATTATACTGCCTGCCCATAGTTTGTGCACGTTTAACGTCATGTCATTTCATGAAGTCCTGGACATGAATACATCGTAACAATTTTCTTTACATATTTATCACACAATACATGGCACTGGTAACACCTTCCATGGTCATATTATTGGTTGTAAGTAATCCCTGTTGTATTATAGTATGTCTTTATTCCCTCGCAAACATATAAACACGGCATCTTAAATTCCGTTCAATGTCCTTAAACCATACCTCTACACATCAATACATATCTTCCGTTTAAGGTTTTAAAATGTGGTAGCCTGCCAACGACGGTACACAAAGGTATACTGTTGACTATAGACCGTAAGGTTTGTACAGGCTGTTAAACTCGATAAGCATGGTTGAAGGCGTGTATACACCTACTAATATAAAACCTGTCACCGATACCACAGGCATATGGTGTATTGTACTGTTTTGAACGTGCGCTACTTTATGACAGACTTATTTATTGTTAAAGCCAGTATGGCGTTTATGAAAGCATAACTTTACTATGACAATGGCATGCATGGTCCGTCTAGTTGCTATTTATACTAGGTACACATAGCATACTCCGATGACACGCACCTGATGCAACCGTCTGACATCCCTCATAAAAAAAACACACACTAATTATATGAAAAGGGACATTTTTCACAACTCAATATTAAAAAGTTTTATTTCAAATAAAAATATGACACCTTAAGTGTATTTTAAACATACAGGTATAATTGTTATGTAATGATAATAATGGTATGTTAACCGTTGCGTAACAAGGTGAACGCACTGAAAGCGACACTATTTGAATTGGTCAACTAATTCACTTTTCACTAACACTCATGCCCTGTATGTACTGGTATACATTGTACAAAAATTGTGGTGTCAAATATAAGAGATCATGAACCAAAGAATAAATTATTTGATTGCCTGCATGAGCGATGGTATAAAGGCTACATTCCTATAGAAAGGCTAACGTCTCAAACTGCATATCGCAAAAAGGATCTTATTTTGCACGCATACGCATTTTTGGGTCGAAGGGGCCATAAACATCTGAGATACTGATGTCCGTTTAAAAATAACGTACACACCCTTTACGAGAACGGCTTTCATATTCACATTCATTCTCTACGACACCAAGAACTTCGCGTGTATTCGGTTTGTTTCAAAGTAAATCCGAGGAAAGATTTTTCAGATGCGTGTCGCGAGTTCCCAGCGGTTCTCGCGGCATCCGATATCTGCCTACAGACCAGGACCGATATTCACAACGCCCCGAAGGAAACTGAAGTATTTTACTTCAATTCTTAAAATGCATTTAGACTATAACGTGTTTAGGCATTTTAAAGTTAACATATTTTAATCAGTAAATGTTGCTAAAATGTATTTTACCGTTTTTGTTAGCATAAAGCATTCAATCACCACTGAAAAAAATGATCTGAAATTTTCGCGTAAATTACAACTGAAGTTAAAATTTTCATTAGGTGTTGTATGAATACTGACACGTGGCATATTTCATTAAGCTTTTAGGAAAAACTTATTTTTTTTAATCATTTCATTCCTCGAGCAATTTCCATTTAGTGCAGAGGTCTTTCTGCATTAAACTGTATTAAACAAATAGCCGTGTTATATTAGTTAAATGAAGTGAATGTAAACTATTCATATGCATAATTTTAGTATTTTGCTTTGTTCATTTTACTCTTATTGTGTATAGCTTGAACATTTGTGAGAAATAAAGGTTATGTTCTATTCCGTTCTATAAACAGATGACATTGGTTTTGATGTGCTAACTTTGCTTTTTGGTTGTGCTCCGCACACAAATATTTTTGCATGTTCACACTGTACACCCTTTGCACCACGTTAAATTCAAATAAGTGTGGTGTAACCGTTTTTTAATGTTCTTTGAATTTGGGCTTCATTTCTCTTTGAGTTAAATTTATGCAAAAAAGCAAATTACAAAAATATCAGTGAAACAACATGCTTTGCCTACAAATTTCATGATCTTATATAAATTTTTACAGAATATCTATGGGATACTAAACATAGTTATCAGTAATTTTGTAATATGTTCTTAATTTTGTCTTTGCTTGCAAGATCTCTGTAAACACACAAACAGCGTTGATGACCTACTTTTGATTTTAGTGTTGATATTTCAATTAGACTTTAGAGGCAGCTTATAAGATAACAATAACCATGAGTGCCATATCAATAGTTAAGCTAGATGACAGCAATACCCAGCCCATCACAATTGAAGAGGGAAAAACAGTCATTGGACGGGGTGCATTTCTGCAGGTACACGTTTAAATGATATGATTTGCCTTTGGACAGATCTGTATTTATTTTCATCAAATTATAATTTAATTTGCTTTTGATAAAAAATAAGTAGAAGTATACCGTTTTAATGATTTTTCTATCTTTTTTTCTAAGCATGTAGTTGCTATCAACTTAAATGAAAACAAAAATTTCATTTTAAACTTTTCAGGTTACAGACAAGCGGGTGTCCAGAAATCATGGGGTACTGGAGGTTTCTGATGGGAAACTTTATCTCACACCGGTAATATTGATAAAAAATTAACATCATATTGGAATGTGTGCTAGCGATTTTGTTTACCAAATAGGGAAAAGTACCATTAAAGGAGCCTTTTCACAGATTTTGGCATTTTTTAACTTATTCATTAAATGCTTTATATTGATAAATGTAAACATTGGATCGTAAAAGCTCCAGTAAAAAATCAAGAATAAAACTAAAAAAAGGAAAAGAACATTGCCCGGAGCAGGTTTCGAACCAGTGACCCCTGGTGTCCTGCCAGAGTCCTGAAGTAAAAACGCTTTAGCCTACTGAGCTATTCCGCCGAGTACACATACTTGACGTATTTTATACCTTATATAAGCAATCTTCGTAGTTTCACAAAATTTAACGACAAAAACAGAACTCTCCAAATTATTCAATCGTTTCGCGTTGCAACGCTTTATAATTTTTAGGTTTTAAAATCGTCAAAAGATGCATATAATGGCTCTATTAGACCATGGTAAATGTTCAGTATTACTGTTTCCTCACAAATATCATAACTAAAACGAAAATTTGCGAATCTGAAACAACTTTTTTCAATTTTGTCAATTTACCAAAGCGTGAAAAGATCCCTTTAAAGCGTCAACAAGGAAATTTATCGTGAAAAACCCTGACATTGGGAAAGTTTGCATCGTTAATCTTCAGATTGGGAGTTATGGGTCTTTGTAATTGAATTGTACTAAATTGCACAATCCAATTAATATTCTTGTACATGCCTATTTGGTAATGTTATGTTTCAATGCTCATTTTGTTTGTTCACTTGCTGATAATGTGGTTTTGGAACAAAATTAATGCAGCTTTCCATCCTATTAGGGATTAGGGATTCAAAAAGCACTTAGAAATTTTTGTAATATTTTCTACATAGGGAAAGAAGGAAAAATATAGCTGTTGCCATAGGCTAACCGTTTTATAAATTATTTATGGTAATTATTGCATTTTTAAGACGATATCAATTACCTGGACAGTATTATAAATAAATGCTTTCTTGGTATAAAATGGAACTGTGATATTTATATATATTGGTAGCTTTCAGGTATCTCTGCAGATCTGCAAATTCTGAATAATGAATGCTGTGTTGTAGTGGATATGTTGCTTGCCTAGCAAGCGGAAGGCCATGGGTTCGATCCCCATTTGATCACGAAGACACCATGTACTGGTTCTACCCAGGAAACAGAATCGAGGGCATTCCGATAACGGCGATAAGCCTAAGACTTTCAATGCAATCAAGCTAAATCAAAGAATTTGACTAACACGCATGTCACTATATTTACAGACACATACCAACCCCTGCTTTTTCAAGAAGACACCTAAGGGTAGCGTAGAGATAATGAAAAAGGATGAGAGGCGATTGCTGGAAAATGGACACATCTTTGGTCTCCTCCCTGATAGCCTTTATTTTAAAGTTTCCTGCCCTGTGACAGAGAATGGTACAACCAAAAGGTAACTCTAAGCCACAATCTTTGAAAAATGGGCTTAATGCATTTGCCTTAAGTGTCATCCTTGATTAGCCTGTGCAGTTGACACGGGCTTATCAGGGACAGCACTTTTGCTTTTATGAAATTCATGTTTAAAAGAAGTCTCTTCTAAACAAAAAATCCAGTTTAGGCGAAAAGTGACGTTCCGGATAGTCCTGTGTTGACTAGACATGCTAATCTGGCACGACACTTGCCGCAAATGCATGCATTCCACTTTTCCCAATTCGAGGCTCCAATTATCTTTTGAAGATGTGGTAAGTATTGTTTTTGCAACTGTTGGATGATGGTTTGGTTGGTCAAAATAGCAGTTAGTTTCAGTACAGTACAAAGAACGCTTTGAACGTTGATTATACAAGTTAGTATGTCTGTACTCACTGAGAACAAGGAAGTGTATTTTTTAGCTGGACTTTTTCGGAGAAAACACGAGGTATTGTCATAGCCAGCTCGCCCTCCGCGTCATGCTCAAACCTTGACATTTCTCTAAAATCAAAGTGCTTCCACATACAACTTTGAAAATTCATATGTAGATGCACCTTGATGAGTTTTACACGCCACTCCCATTTTTGGGTCACTAGGTCAAAGGTCCAGGTCACTGTGACCTTTAAAAAAAAAATTCTGACAATCTTTCATTTATTTAAAACTGCACTCGCAGCCGAGCGTTGGCACCCATTATGTGGTGCTCGTGTTAAGGCTTTGCTGGAGCACTGTATCCAGAATTTCCTTATTGCCATGTCTATATCTGTCACAAGTAGGAATTAAAAATGGGGTTTAATTGTGTTTTGATCAGAACAGGCTTATCAGGATGACACTTTCTGCTTTTTATGGAATTGTTTGTTTAAAGGTAGTCTCTTTGTAACGAAAATATAGTCATCGGGGAAGTGTTGTCACTCATTAGCCTGTGCCTAATCTTTATGTATGTGCATTAATATGGAATTACACATAGCTCACATGCATATAGCCCCCTTTTCTCAGAGAGGGGCTGTTATATTAAAAAACAACAACCTGATTAATGATAAAAAACAAATACTTTGCAACATAAAAGATAATCGAACATAAAGTAACGTTTTTTATACTCCTTGGATCAATTGAATAACTTACTAAGTAAATTACAAATATTAACATTGTTATTATAAAATTCATCTTATGGTATATCTGCCTGAAAACAAAAGTCAAACTGCAAGTTACAACACATAACTAAATGATGAAATACTTAAAACAAATATTGAGTATAAATGTTTTCTTGTGTTTTTTCAGCAAGCCCAATAAGAAGAGTGAACCAAAAGGTAAGCAAACATCATGTGGAATTGTCAGATTAAGGTTAAGTTTAAACCTATTTATTTTAGTTGATTGCATCGAAAGCCTCAGGCTTATCGAAATACTCTTGAGTCCGTTATGAGATTATGGTTAGAAAGATCGGGGGTATATTGTTTTTGGCCTGTCTGTCTGTCATTCATTCATTGTGCGTGTCCCAAAACTTTAACCTTTGTTAAAGTTTTGCAATAACTTTTGCATTATTGAAGATAGCAACTTGATATTTGGCATGCATGTGTATCTCATTGAGCTGCACAGTTTTATGCCCCCCTTCGAAGAAGATGGGGTATATTGCTTTGCTCATGTCGGTCGGTCTGTTGGTCCGTCCACCAGGTGGTTGTCAGACGATAACTCAAGAATGTTTGGGCCTAGGATCATGAAACTCCATAGGTGCACTAATCACGACTCGCAGATGACCCCTATTGATTTTGAGGTCACTAGGTCAAAGGTCAAGGTCACGGTGACCCTAAATAGTAAAATGGTTTTTGAATGATAACTCAAGAACGCATACGCCTAGGATCATGAAACTTCATGGGTAGATTGATCATGACTTGCAGATGACCCCTATTGATTTTGTGGTCACTAGGTCAAAGGTCAAGGTCACGGTGACCCAAAATAGTAAAATGGTTTCCGGATGATAACTCAAGAATGCATACGCCTAGGATCATGAAACTTCATGGGTAGATTGATCATAACTCGCAGATGACCCCTATTGATTTTGAAGTCACTAGGTCAAAGGTCAAGGTCACGGTGACCCGAAATAGTAAAATGGTTTTCAGATGATAACTCGAGAACGCATACGCCTAGGATCATGAAACTTCATAGGTAGATTTATCATGACTTGCAGATGACCCTTATTGATTTTGAGGTCACAAGGTCAAAGGTCACGGTGACCTGAAATAGTAAAATGATTTTCGGATGATAACTCAAGAACGCTTTTGCCTTTGATCATGACACTTCATAGGCACATTGATCGTGACTCGCAGATGACCCCTATTGATTTTTAGGTCACTAGGTCAAAGGTCAAGGTCACAGTGACAAAATGGTATACACACAATGGCTGCCACTACAAGGGACAGCCCATATGGGGGGCATGCATGTTTTACAAACAGCCCTTGTTAGTGGTGAAAGTCAAGGTCAATGTCATCTTTCAAGGTCAAAGGTCAAATATATGTCTTCAAAGCAGCGCAATAGAGGGCATTGTGTTTCTGACAAACACATCTCTTGTTAAAATGAATTTATGTGAATTTTTTAAAAGTGATACTGAATGAAATTTTGTAAAAATAGAGCTTTGCTATGGGAAACCAGGCTTATGCTTAAAGTGTCATTCCCGATTAACCTGTACAGTCCAGACAAGTTTATCAGGGACGACACTTTCAGCACATGTATTAAACACCGTTTTCCCAGAGCAGGTTACAATTACTGACCATTAACGTACTGTCTTGTTTTCTTCAGAAATTGTAGAGGAGGAAACTTCCATGATAACAAACAAGGTAAGAAAGAAGCTTACATGTACATACCATACAGAATATGCAAATCCTGCTCTGAGTCCTTTTTAATGATATTTTTATTGCAATGTTCAGTGGTTTTAGATACTGTGAAACCATTATTAATCGTCAGGCATTAATTTTCATAAATTTCGTCAGTCGACCGATCGGCGAATTTAAGATCCTAACGAACAATCGTGCTCTATGTTTGAACAAAAACAAACACTAAGTTGAACAATATTTCAAAACTTTACTGTAGACATGAGGCATTAAATTCCAACATAATCCGTGCACACATTCACTGCTGTTTTGTAATCACGATTAATCCGGTTTTGACACAAAGGGATGTTGATTACACAAGGTACTTAACTGACACGTTACACTTCTTTAAAACGCGTGTGCAGTACAGCTGTATCGAATGCGTTGACTTCGTTTATGTAGAATGGTAATGAATTAGCGCTAATTGTTTATATCTTTATTACCCATTAGGTGCATTGTGTTTTTCAGGGGTGTTGCATATTAGCCATCACGCAGCAAATGCCGATGAAAGACAATAAACCAAATGAAAAGATAACGATGTGTGATCAACATGCGTATTTATCACAAATTAATAAAGAATATTTTAGTTGCTGTTTGTTGTTTGATTGTTTGCGTTTAAGCACACTTATTACTATTTTATATGTATCAATTTATTTATTTTTAAATTATTGACATTATTGATTTATATACCTGTAGTTTACTTTTTAAGAACAAACACACATACAGAGTTTATAATTTTCATGTTGATATCAGAATAAAAAAGCATTTTATTTGTAAAAAAACCACTTAACAAGCTGGAACCTCTGTCGTATAACACAAACAGTTTTTAAACGGTATTGACAGCATTTTAATAAAAATCATACCAACTAGAACACATACCCAAGAAAATAAACAAAAGTGACTAGTTTGATTTGCTATTTGATAGAATAAGACTAATTGGCAATTGGCTTCGTTGTTACAAACACTCGTTAACGGTTATTCGATCCCACTTGTCCGCTAATCATAACAATGAACGTGTGAATGGCATACATTAAGAGGGTACATTACTGTCCCTTGATAACAAAAGACTAGTTAATTGGCATGTGACAAACAGGCCCCACCTCCTGCAGTGATTCTCAAGTGTGTTCCCGAATTCGTACCACGATTTTTTGCAATTGCGATTGATCGCGAATATGTATTACATACAAATCGGATATTGACTGACGCATTTTTAAAAAATTCAAAATCAGTAATCGGCGAATTTAAGTGCTGACGAAATCGTCATTTTTATAAAAATGACGAAATTTTGTGCTGTCGAAAATAAATGGTTTCACAGTACATTGTAACATACAGTTAATTAAGAATTGATTCTGAATGTCTACCATAAGCTTACAATTGTGACAAATATTTCTCTTTGTAAATACGTTTTAAGACCATTTTTGAAAAGGATTATTTGGTTAAAACGTTATTTTCAGCTGGTGGTAGTAAATGATTTTATTTTAGATAAGAGACTTTATTTACCTCCTGCATAGGTATGTGCAAGTCAAGCCATCCTGCTTCATTCTGTACAAAATATTATGTGTCAGTTGCACAAATATGAGTTAATATTTTAAGAGAGACATACAAACACATTATTATTTGCTATGGTTGTATAGACATTGTATAAATCTTTCCAAAAGAACTGTGGCACAACATTTTCATATGAGCCTCATTCTGGGGAGACTGTGCTTAATACTTTGCCCTTAATACTTGAGCGTTAAGTGCAATCAGTGATGACCCTTTCTGCTTTAGTGGAATATTTCTTTGAAGGAAGTATCTTCTAAATGAAAATCAAGTCTAGGCGGAAATCAACCCTGATTAGCCTTAATAGACAGCACAGGCCAATCTGGGTCAATACATTATGAACATTCATTAAGCCCAGTATTTCCAGAGGGGAGGCTCATATGTTAAAAAATGCGTTTTTTTCAGTGGAATGGTATAGTGAAGCCAGAGGGTGGTCTAGATATGACCCTACCCTTGCAGAAGAAGCGAAAGCTGCCAGACTGGATGATGCAGATGGCAAAGTCATCACCAATGAAAAACTCTTGTAAGGCAATATATTGTCAACAATTCTTTTTATTCCCTCATCATCATGTTATTCAAACTTTAATGTGTTAAGCATATATTATCAATTATCACAAGACATTGTTCATTTGCAAGAATCAGGATGATTCATCTCCCAACTTATGAAGGCCAAGGTCACACTTAAAGGTCTTGGGTCGAATTTTACCATAAAATGGCTGTTTTTAGCTCATCTATTTTTTGAAAAAAAATTATGAGCTATTGTCATCACCTTGGCGTCGGCGTCTGCGTTGGCGTTGGCGTCCGGTTAAGTTTTGCGTTAAGGTCCATTTTTCTCAGAAAGTATCAATGCTATTGCATTCAAACTTGGTACACTTACTTACCATCATTAGAGGACTGGGCAGGCAAAGTTAGATAACTCTGGCGTGCAATTTGACAAAATTATGTGCCCTTTTTATACTTAGAAAATTGAAAATTTTGGTTAAGTTTTGCGTTTAGGTCCACTTTTCTCAGAAAGTATCAATGCTATTGCATTCAAACTTGTAACACTTACTTACTATCATAAGGGGACTGTGCAGGCAAAGTAATGTAACTCTGACTAGCATTTTGACAGAATTATGGGCCCTTTTTAAACTTAGAAAATTGAAAATTTGGTTAAGTTTTGTGTTTAGGTCCACTTTATTCCTACAGTATCAAAGCTATTGCTTTCATACTTGCAACACTTATTAACTATCATAAGGGGACTGTGCAGGCAAAATTATGTAACTCTGACTGGCATTTGGGCAGAATTATGGGCCCTTTATACTTAGAAAATTGAAAATTTGGTTAAGTTTTGTGTTTTGGTCCACTTTACCCCTAAAGTATCATAGATATTGCTTTCATACTTGGAACACTGGCAAACTATCATAAGGGTACAGTAAAAGGACAAGTTGCATAACTCTGGTTATCATTTTTACGGAATTATGGCCCTTTTTTGACTTAGTAACTTTGAATATATGGTTAAATTTTGTGTTTCGATCCACTTTACTTCTTAACTATCAAGGCTATTGCTTTCAAACTTCAAATACTTTCATGCTATCATGAGGTTACTGTACCTGGCAAGTTGAATTTTACCTTGACCTTTGAATGACCTTGACTCTCAAGGTCAAATTATTAAATTTTGCTTAAATTGCCATAACTTCTTTATTTATGATTAGATTTGATTGATACTTTGACAAAACTACTCTTACCTTACATACCACACTAGACTCCACCCAAACCATCCCCCGTGCCCTCCCCCCTCCCCCCCCCCCGAACCCCCCCCCCCCCCTATTTTTTTTTTTAAAGATCATCTCATAAATGACCACCACACCCTCACACTATACCCCCACCCCCCCAATTATTTTTTTTTGAAACTGATAAAAAACACAAATATTTATTTTATGTTTGAAATACCGTCCAACCATCGCACCCAAGAATCCCCCCCCCCTCCCCCCACCCGAATCTCCCCCCCCCCCCCCCCACCCTAATTTTTTTTTTTTTTTTTTTTTTTTTTTAAGATCATCTCACAAACGACCACCACACCCTCACACTATACCCCCCCCCCCCACCCCACCTCCACCCCAAATTTCATTTTTTCTTAATGGTTAAACCCCTCCCCCCCCCCCCGATTTTTTTTTTTTTAGCATTTTTTTCCCATTTTTGGAAAATAATGTAATAAATGTCCACATTCCCATGCTATACACCCCTCTTCGCTCCACCCCTCCCTCCTTTGTGATTGAAAATGAGAGTCCCTTCACCTTTAAAAAGAAAATAGATGAGTGGTCTGCACCCGTAAGGCGGTGCTCTTGTTTTTAGCTCACCTGTCACAAAGTGACATGGTGAACTTTTGTGGCCATGTGATGTCTGGCGTCCGTTGTGTGTGGGTGTGTGCGTGCGTCCGTCCGTCAACAATTTGTTTGTGTAGACAGTAGAGGTCACAGTTTTCATCAAATCTTTATGAAAATTGGGTCAGAATGTTTATCTTGGTGAAATCTGGGTTGGGATTGTATTTGGGTCATCTGGGGTCTGAAACTAGGTCACTAGGTAAAAAACTAGGTCAAATAATAGAAAAACCTTGTGTAGACAATAGAGGTTGCAGTTTTCATCCAATCTTTATGAAATTTGGTCAGAATGTTTATCTTGATGAAATCTGGGTTGGGATTGTATTTGGTTAGTCAGGTGAGCGATTCAGGGCCACCATGGCCCTCTTGTTTAAATTAGTGTACTTTTGATACAAAAGTGGAATTCGATATATCTGTTTTGCCAGCATTATAACTAATGTTTGACTGTTATCTCTATATTATTTTTTGAAGCTAAACCTCATGCTAGAAAAGTCAGCACTTCCCAACCAAGCACAAAGAAGGCAGCCAGGAAAAAGTAAGAACAGAATAGTGAACTGATTAAAGCAGTTTTATAGCCATATAACTTAATCTATATTTGTAAAATCCCTTATTGATTTACATATAACACAAAAATATATATGGTTCAAATATTTAACAAATGAAACTCATAATTCGATTCATTCATGTACAATGGAAATACCATAAGTGCTGAAAAAATAGCCTTTAAAACAATGTTTGTTTAACCCGAGTGTGGTAGTGCTTTAAAGCATAGGTGTATGCTGAGGCAGATCTAGAGCTAAGCTGGTGGCATATGGCAAAAAGAACCACCGTCTCCTGACACAGCTCATGTGGACAATTAAAGAAACTGAACAAAATGTCTGATTAATTCTGATAGGAAGACTGAGAGTGAAGATGACGAAGACTTTGAAATGGAAGCCGAGGAAGAAGAAGAAGAGGTGGTTACAACAACTAAACGAGGTTTGGGGCTTGATCTTTAATCCAAAGTTTAGTCACCAAGAGACAGTCTTATTATGCTTCTTGAAAAATGGAGCACATTAGCAACGATTCTGTCTTAATTCTAATTTTGATGGAATTTAGTTTGCATGGGTCATAAGCCATTTTTGCAATTTATCATTTCTTTGCTGCTCCATGTCTGTCCTACCGTCTGTCAGTGCATCAGTACTTCAGTGGGTCAAACTTTCTGTTTCTGCATGAGATCACAGACACTAATCATTAGACTTTGATGGTTCCTGTCCAATCATTTTCAATGAGTTAATTCCCTTTGCTGATACCTTTCATTTTGCATGTGATCTCAGACAATAAAAATCTGAATTTGATGAAACTTGATATGCAATATCCTATTGAGTGGACATGCACATTCCATTATTCATATTTCATTGTCTCATAGATCTTTATTTTCCACCTGAGATCTCGGAAAGCAATGATCAGAATTTATGAAACTTTTTTCTTTCTTTTTTTTCATATATTATCAACAGGGTTTAGTCTTCCATCAAAGCTTTTCTACTGATTTCATAAAAACAAAAACTTATTTCAATATAAATTGATAATGGTTGAGGTCTGTTTTTTAGTGAGTTCTAAGAATTGAAGATTGATTCATGAACATTAAGCTATGAAATATTTTTAAATGATACAAACCTTCTCTTCCCTCTTGGTGAAGCAAGCTTTGTATATTTGATTTAATTGTATAATAGTATAATGTGTACCTACTCCGAAAATATTCATCTTCAACCCAGGTCGAACTGTGAAGCGAAAGAGTTATGCAGGCAGTGATGATGATGACGATGATGATGATTGGGAGGTAGAAGAGTTCAAGCCTAAGAAAAGATCACCAGCGAAAAAGGCTACCCCGAAAGCCAAGCCCAAGCCTCGGGCGCGGAAAAAGGCCGTCTCGAGTGAAGAGGAAGAGTTGGAGGAAGAGGAGGAAATAAAGCCAAAGAAAGAACGGAAAGGTGCAGGTGACATTACACCTGGCACTTCAAGAGCTAACAGAGCAGCCCGAGAAAAGCGGAAAAGTTATGGTAAAGAATGTTTTGTGTTTTTAGCTCATCTATTTTTTGAAAAAAAATTATGAGCTATTGTCATCACCTTGGCTTCGGCGTTGGCGTCCGGTTAAGTTTTGTGTTTAGGTCCACTTTTCTCAGAAAGTATCAATGCTATTGCATTCAAACTTGGTACACTTACTTACTATCATGAGAGGACTGGGCAGGCAAAGTTAGATAACACTGGCATGCAATTTGACAGAATTATGTGCCCTTTTTATACTTTTTATTCCATTTTATTCCGTAAGTATCAAAGCTATTGCTTTCATACTTGCAACACTTACTAACTATCATAAGCGGACT
Source organism: Dreissena polymorpha (assembly GCF_020536995.1). Taxonomy (NCBI): domain Eukaryota; kingdom Metazoa; phylum Mollusca; class Bivalvia; order Myida; family Dreissenidae; genus Dreissena; species Dreissena polymorpha. Next base: position 14,123,634 of record NC_068357.1, read on the forward strand.
TTGCAGGCAAAGTAATTTAACTCTGACTGGCATTTTGACAGAATTATGTGCCCTTTTTATACTTAGAGAATTGAAAATTTGGTTAAGTTTTGTGTTTAGGTCCACTTTATTCCTACAGTATCAAAGCTATTGCTTTCATACTTGCAACACTTATTAACTATCAATAAGGGGACTGTGCAGGCAAAGTTATGTAACTCTGACTGGCATTTGGACGGAATTATGGGTCCTTTATACTTAGAAAATTTGGTTAAGTTTTGTGTTTTGGTCCACTTTACCCCTAAAGTATCATAGATATTGCTTTCATACTTGGAACACTCGCAAATTATCATAAGGGTACAGTAAAAGGACAAGTTGCATAACTCTGGTTGTCATTTTTACGGAATTATGGCCCTTTTTTGACTTAGTAACTTTGAATATATGGTTAAATTTTGTGTTTCGATCCATATTACTTCTTAACTATTAAGGCTATTGCTTTCAAACTTCAAACTTTCATGCTATCATGAGGTTCCTGTACCTGGCAAGTTGAATTTTACCTTGACCTTTGAATGACCTTGACTCTCAAGGTCAAATTTTTAAATATTGCTAAAATTGCCATAACTTCTTTATTTATGATTAGATTTGATTGATACTTTGACAAAACTACTCTTACCTGACATACCACAATAGACTCCCCCCAAACCATCCCCCGTGCCCTCCCCCCCCCCCCCCCGAATCCCCCCCCCTTTTTTTTTTTTTTTTTAAGATCATCTCACAAATGACCACCACACCCTCACACTATACCCCACCCCACCCACCCCCCCCAAATTATTTTTTTTGAAACTGTTAAAAAACACTAAGATTTATTTTATTATTTTATGTTTGAAATACCGTCCAACCATCGCACCGTAGAATCCCCCCCCCCCCTCCCGCCACCCGAATCCCACCCCCCCTTTAAATTTTTCTTTTTTTTTTTTTTTTAAGATCATCTCACAAATGACAACCACACCCTCACACTATACCCCCCCCCCCCCCCCCACCCCACCCACCCAAGAATCCCCCCCCCCCCGATATTTTTTGTTTCGCATTTTTGGAAAATAATGTAATAAATGTCCTCACCCCCACACTATACACCCCTCTTAACTCCACCCCTCCCTCGTTTGTGATTGAAAATGAGAGTCTCTTCACCTTTAAAAAGAAAATAGATGAGCGGTCTACACCCGCAAGGCGGTGCTCTTGTTATGTTTGTGTTTTTCTCCTATCCAAAAAGTTACTTGGTCTCTTTGTGGTGCTTTTTGTTGTTTACCTTATTTTAAAGCTTATTTGAAAAATTACTGGACTTTAAAGCTGACTCTGTGTCCAAATTTCCCAATCCCCTACCGAAAAATTCCCAAAGGCAAAGAAAGTTTGCATCAATAGCATTCCAGAAGCGTATGATCTGCAACTGAACAAATATAATGAGCTCTGATGCTAAACATTTTAGCAAAAGTCATGTAAAAGAATATACAAATTGGTTTGTGCATTGAAGTATAAAGCAATTAAAAGACCCATAATTTCCAATCTGAAGATTTCACAATGCGAATTTTCCCAATTTTTGGGATTTTGGCACTAATTTTTTCCAATTTGCACAATACTGGTACAGATTGGGCACACAAAAAATGGCTGTTATAAGTGATAATACATTCCTGTTTCAGTGGATGATTTCATGGACTTCTCGGACGAGGACGTGCCCAAGGAGTCCATGGAGAAGGACGAGGACAGTGACTTTGTGATGAGCGCTAGTGAAGAGGAGGAGGAGGACTCTGGGAGTGATTGGGAGGAGGAAATCAAATCAGCATCGCAGAAAAAGGTGAATCATTTGCAGTTTTAGATTTGTCAGCATATTATTTGACACTTTCATATTATTGTTATGCCCCCGGATCGAATGATCGAGGGTATATTGTTTTTGTCCTGTCTGTCTGTCCGTCATTGTATCTGTGTGTCTGTCCCAAAAATTTAACCTTGGTCATAACTTTTGCTATATCCAAGATAGCAACTTCATATTTGGCATGCATGTGTATCTCATTGAGCTGCACATTTTGAGTGGTGAAAGGTCAAGGTTAAGGTCATCCCTCAAGGTTGAAGGTCAAATATATGGCTTCAAAGCGGCGCAGTAGGGAGCATTGTGTTTCACAAAAACAGCTCTTGTTCAATTAAAGAAAGGCTCTTCTTCACGTTAATCCACTTAAGGCAGAAGCTGTCATCCTTGATTAGCCCTTGTTGACTTCACAGGCTAATATAGGACGTCACTTTACACATGCATCTTGCCTAGTTTTCTTTGAAAGCAGCTCAATCATTCGCTGGTAAAGATTGGTCTGGGATTGGGTAATTGTCTTTTGAGATGACTTTTATTTAACCTATTTAAAAAAAGAAGATGGTTAGCTCATAAGATTTAAAAAACCAAATTATTTATCAGATTGCTATTTAGCTTGCCTAAGCACAATATGTTTATAGTGACCCTTTGTGATTACCTTTTGTATGTCGTGCGTTGTCCTTGTTGTGTCATCAACCTTTGTGATTACCTTTTGTATGTCATGTGTTGTCCTTGTTGTGTCATTAACCTTTGTGATTACCTTTTGTATGTCCTGCGCTGTCCTTTGTGTGTTGTTAATATTTACCTTGTGAACACTCCAGAGGCCACATTTATTGCCTAGTCCTTTTGAAACTTGGTCAGATTATTTGTTCTATTGATATCTCAGCCAAGTTTGGGATTTGCCCATGTTGGTTAAAAACTACTGTGAATGCTTAAGAAGTTATATTTTTTGTCCAATCTTCATGAAACTTTAAACATTTGTTGTGGCCCTGGTCCATTTAAAAAAGTAGCAGCTAGGGCATTGGGACTTTTTTATTTACAAGGCTATAGGGAATCCTTGTGAACACTTCAGAAGTCCATTTTTTTTCCAAACTTTGTACAATTTTCCCAAAATCTTGCTTCTTATGATAGCTTAGCAGAGTTCAAAAACTGTTCCTGTGCATTTAAAAAAATGGTTGTCAGTGGGCATTACAGTTTTGCTTATATGGCTACAGTCAAACTTATTGAACTTTCTTGAAGTCACTCTTTTATTCCAATTATCATGAAAAATACGTGTTTTCCCAGAATGCCACTCGAATATCCAAAATCAAAACCAGTCATCCATTTTCAGTCCAAACCGCAAGGTAGCCGGAGATCATCTCGTACTGTTGGCAAACGGAAACGTTATGCGGACTCTGACGAGGACCTTGAATCGTCAGAGGATGAATATGTCCCAAGGTCATCCAAGAAACGGAGAGCCGCCATTCCGCCTGCCAAACGTGGTCGTCGTGGAGCCCGACGGAAACGCACAAGTAGCGACGATGAAGAGGAATCGAGCTCAGACGATTATGTTGCGCCCAAAAGAGACCCTAAAACTAAGCGACCTAAAAAGGGTTCTGTTTCGGAGGAAGAGGATGAAGAATTAGAAGAAGAGGAAGAAGAAGTTACCCCCAAGAAGAAGCGTGGAAGAGGGAAAGCTGCGAAGGAGGAGGAAAGTTCTGATGAGGATGATGTTGATGGTGATGATGATGATGACGACAAATCGTCTGGAAAAGGTCGGGATAAAGTTGAGAAAGTCAGGCAATTAAAGAGTAAACACAGACCACCATGTATGTTCGGCAAGAAATGTTACAGGTAAATTAGATTAATAGTGTTTTTTTTATGAACATATTTTATTATAAATCTTAAGGGATGAAATGAATAAGAGTAACTTTGTTGGGTGGTCAGTCATTTTCTTTTTAAATGCTATAAGTTTGTGAAGCTTATACTTCTACAATTCTCAACCTATTACTGTTGTTATTATATTACAACTTAAAAAATCTCATCAGCCTGAAGTGCAGATTTGCAGAACTCTTCATTCCCATTGATCCACACATTCGTTATTTGCCCTTGAAAATCGCTGACAAAGCAGTTTGGGTTTAGTACTCATAGAACAAATCTCTAGTTTCCAGTAATTTGTTAATAATTCATTGCACATATTGCCTTTATTGTAAACATAAAGCTCTTTTTTGATTGCATTATGATTAAGTTGAAATGAAAATATTGACTGCTTCAGCCATGCTTGAATCCCTGACACCATGCAAGTTAATTAAAACACAAAAAGGTCACAACTAGTTCTCCAAGTCACAACACAATATTTCACATGAATTTCAGGAAGAACCCAGAGCACTTTGCAGAGTTCAGCCATCCCGGGGACGTCAGCTATGATGAACAGTCGGACCTGGAAGACGACGATATCCCAGACTGTCCGTATGGGTCCACTTGCTATAGGTGAGTTATTATCCAGCACTTGCTATAGGTGAGTTATTATCCAGCACTTGCTAAAGGTGGGTTATTATCCAGCACTTTCTATAGGTGAGTTATTATCCAGCACTTGCTATAGGTGAGTTATTATCCAGCACTTGCTATAGATGAGTAATTATCCAGCACTTGCTATAGGTGAGTAATTATCCAGCGCAATAGGCAGAGAGATACACTGCAACTCCAATATATCGCGGTTAAAGGGGTCCAAAGATCGCGACCGTGATATATCCGGTGCGCGATATAAATTGTATGGTTATGTATGCATGTATATGTATGCATTAGCATCGTTATGCAATCTCAAAACACGCTATTTACCTACCTTATTCAATTATGTGTTATATCCATATGTTATTCATTGGTATAACACAAAACATTATTCCTTGTGAGTATTTTTAAATGCATATAATTAAATTTGTAATCCGAAAAACATTGCCGAGTTGTATTGTTCAAGAAAGCATGCACAAATTAGACCCATGTACAAAATGACGTCATTCATTCTCATGCAAAGCATGGGTTTTAACAGTAGTGCATTTTGACAAACTGAGGGATATTTTCCTCTCAATTAAAAGCAAGTAGTTTACACTGTATCTAACGCACACAGATTGTTGAGATAGGTCAGTATTGACTTGTGACATTTACAGTTATAATTGTGTACACCATCATGTGTGCACTGGTGCGTTTCGGCAGTTCAAAGCAAATTCAATACAGAATGGTAACACCCGAAATGACCTGTGATGTTTGACAAGAGGGGCTATTGTTTATCGCAGTACACAGGTGTTAAAGTGATGTACAATGTAAGCAAACAATCTGGTCAAAACTGGATTATGAATGTTGGATTAAAGTTGGTGAAAAAAAGGAAAAGTACTAGCTTGAAACGGATTTATATTCATCAAATTCTCAGATTAAAACATTTTATTTGGGGATTATGCTCGTCAGATTTTTGGGAGCCATAGCCGATTCGCGATATATTGGACAACGCGATATAACGGACCCTGATATATTGGAGTTGCAGTGTATTCTTTTTGCCTTGTCTGTCAGACCGTACAAGAACTTTTGTGTCCGGATCTATATGTTGGAACTGTTTGGGAAGTTTTCATTCAAACCTTGTATGAGTGTATATATGGGTAAGAGGATGATGCATATAAATAGCAACGCAAACTATTAATCAATTACAGAGTTGGTGGAATTTCTGACAATGGTGGAGCCGGTAGGGGACTTTTATTGCTTGTTATGTTGATATCGCTTTGATCTTAAGAAGTGCTAGTTGCAGAAAAATACACTACCGGTAATCAGTAAATTTCAAGTGCCCTGCTGTCTCTGATTTTGAAACTCAATCATCCCTGGCGAGGGACACTCAAATGGCCTATGGAAATTACTGGTACAGGGTGTAAAATACCCCTTCACAACAAAATGAGGGGATAAAATACACTTTAGGGTAAAAAGCCTATTAAAAGCTATGTAATCCTTTGAGTTGCGTTCCGAGAAAACTGGGCATATTGCATGCCTGTAAAGTGTTGTCCCAGATTTAACCTTTTCTCAGGATGCGGCTCATATATTGAATCTGTTAATGCTCACCTTTGTGTTGCATTTTCAGAACGAATACCAGCCACTTAAAGCAATACAGACATCATACAAACGACAAAGAAGAAAGGACCCCTAACGGTGTGTGCCCAGCAGATCAATAGTTGAGCCCCGCTCTGCGAAAATGGGTTTTAATGCATGTGGGTAATGTGTTGTCAGAGACGACACTTTACACTTTTCTGGTATTTTTTGTTTAAAGAAAGTCTCTTTTAAGCAAAAAACTAGTTAAGGCGGAAAGTGTCGTCCCTGATTATCCTGGGCTTACTGCCAAGAATACTCTGATATGACACCTTACACACATGCATTTGGCCCAGCTTTGTAAGATAGCGGCTCAATTATTCACCTATAGCAAGTGGACCCATAAGGGCAGTATGGGATATCATCGTCCTCCAGACTGTTCATCATAAGTCACATCGCGGGGGTGGCTGAACTCTGCAAACCAACTGATAATCGGAAAGAGTAACTCCATATATGCCATTCAAAGATATAACAATATAAGTTGCTTAAAAAACTAAGATGAAACTTTCAATCTCAGTTACCAGTAACAAATATTGCCAAACATGCATGGTGGTCTGTGTTACCTCTTAAGCTTTCTCAACTTTGCTTTCATGCGGCTCATATTGTTGCTGCTTTTAAGCTCACCTGAGCACAACGTGCTCATGGTGAGCTTTGGTGATCGCCTTTTGTCCGTTGTGCGGCGTCATCATTTGCCTTGTTTACTCTCTAGAGGCCACATTTATTGTCCAATCTTCATGAAATTTGGTCAGAAGATTGGTCTCAATGATATATTGGATGAGTAAGAAATTGGTAACGTTTGCTTGAAAAACATGGCTGCCAAGGAGCGGGGCATTATTCCTTTTATGGCTATAGTAAAATCTTGTTAACACTCTAGAGGTCACATTTATTGTCCTAACCTCATGAAATTTGGTCAGAAGATTAATCCCAATAATATCATGGACAAGTTCGAAAATGATGCCGGTTGCACTGTCTGCACAGGCTAATCAGGGACAACAATTTCTTCCTAAACTGGATTCTCTGTACAAAGATTATTTCTTAACAAAAAATACTATAAAAGCTGAAATTGTCGTCACTGATAAGTCTGTGCTGATGTTTTATGTGCTTTTGAAATCATAATAATTATGCATTTCTTAATCTCAGAGAAAAAAGAAAATGATGAAGTTGCAGAGGAGAAGAAAAATAAAAAGAGGGTAAATGACGATGACGATGGTGAGACAGGTCCTAACACCTACGATTATAAAGACAGTTTTATTAACGACAAGAGTCAGACCCAAGAGAATGATGATAGTGTAGACGAATCAGGAGAAGAAGACGAGGAAGAGGAAGAAGAGGATATAGAAGCTTTGAAAAAGGAGGCAAAAAAGTTTGTGAAGAATGATAAACTTACAAAACCTGTGTGAACTCAGGTTGGTTAAGTAAATTTTTATGTTCATTGTGAGGAAAGGTAGTGTTGACATTTATCAAATGGTTTGATTTTATGTTTTGAATGTAGGTGAAAGTAATTGGTTTGACCTTTTTCAGTTTTTGGGAGATGAGATCAGTAACAACTTATCAGTTCTTGCTTTTTTGGTATTTAAGTGTATTTGATGTGTTTAAAAATGTAGAAATTTTATGGTAACTATGTCAAGCTGGAGTAATATACAAATGTTCCATTTATTTGTGAATATAACATTAACTCTTCCAATGATCTCTTGTTTTGTAACTCATAAATACATGTTAAATTTAAGTTGATTAACAAGTGGTAAATGATTTTCAGAAGAATTCTTTTTACATTTCATCAATGTAGTAAGTTATCTTTAAGTTTCCGATAATCAACATGTATAAGTCAAACCTTTTTTGAACTTGTAAAGAAGACAACATTTTTATTGAAAAGCTTTTTAAAGCATTAATTCTATCACATTGTTTCATATACAGTGAGAAGTTTCATGCATTGTACAATTTATGCATTTTCATTTTTGTAATGCCATGTTCATTTTGTTGTCGATCATTTGATGGATGCAGGTCTTTTTAAAGCCATTTTTGTAAATATAAACATTTATTTCATTCAGAAAGTATGTGGGCAATTTTACATGCAGATATATATGCTTTTAAGTTTTATTGTGTCTACAAATATTTAGGTTTTTCCCAAATCTTTGTGAATACTGTAGTCCTTTTTAGCTCACCTTAACACAACGTGCTCATGGTGAGCTTTTGTGATCACCTTTTGTGTGTTGTGCGGCGTCAACATTTGCCGTGTTAACTCTCTAGAGGCCACATTTTTTGTCCAATCTTCATGCAATTTGGTCAAAAGATTGGTCTCAATCATATCTTGGATGAGTTCGAAAATGGTTGCACTTGCTTGAAAAACATGGCTGCCATGGGGCTGGGCATTTTTCCTAATATGGCTATAGTTAAATCTTGTTAACACTCTAGAGGCCACATTTATTGTCTGATCTTCATGAAACTTGGTCAGAAGATTCATCCCAATAATATCTTGGACAAGTTCGAAAATGATTCCGGTTGGTTGAAAAACATGGCCGCCAGGGGGCAGGGCATTTTTATGTCCCCCACCCACTATAGTGGGATACATATTGTTTTTGCCCTGTCTGTTGGTCTGTACGTTGGTCTGTTTGCTCCAACTTTAACATTTGCAATAACTTTTTCAATATTAAGATATCAACTTGATATTTGGCATGCATGTGTATCTCATGGAGCTGCACATTTTGAGTGGTGAAAGGTCAAAGTCATCCTTCAAGGTCAGAGGTCAAATATATGTGGCCAATATTGCTCATTTTATGAATACTTTTGCAATATTGAAGATAGCAACTTGATATTTGGCATGCATGTGTATCTCATGGAGCCGCACATTTTGAGTGGTGAAAGGTCAAGGTCATCCTTCAAGGTCAGAGGTCAAATATATGTGGCCAAAATCGCTCATTTTATGAATACTTTGGCAATATTGAAGATACCAACTTGATATTTGGCATGCATGTGTATCTCATGGGGCCGCACAGTTTGAGTGGTGAAAGGTCAAGGTAATCCTTCAAGGTCAGAGTTCATGTATATGTGGCCAAAATCGCTCATTTTATGAATACTTTGGCAATATTGAAGATACCAACTTGATATTTGGCATGCATGTGTATCTCATGGAGCCGCACATTTTGAGTGGTGAAAGGTCAAGGTCATCCTTCAAGGTCAAAGGTCAAACAAAAAACACAAAAAAATCAAAGCGGCGCAGAAGGGGACATAGTGTTTCTGACAAACACATTTTTCAATATTAAAAATAGCAACTTGATATTTGGCATGCATGTGTATCTTATGAAGCTGCACATTTTGAGTGGTGGAAATTCAAGGTCAAGGTCATCCTTCAAGGTAAAAAAAAAAAATTGTTTAAAAGCGGCGTTCTCATGAAGCTGCATATTTTGAGTGGTGGAAGTTCAAGGTCAAGGTCATATTTCAAGGTCAAGGTCATCCTTCAAGGTCAAAGGTCAAAAAAAATATTCAAAGCGGCTTTCTCATGAAGCTGCAAATTTTGAGTGGTGGAAGGTCAAGGTCATCCTTCAAGGTCAAAGGTCTTTTTTTTTTTAATTCAATGGGGCATTCTCATGAATCTGCACATTTTGAGTGATGGAAGGTCAAGGTCATCCTTCAAGGTCAAGGTCATCCTTCAAGGTCAAAGGAAAAAAAAACAACATTTTTTTTTCAAAGCGGCGTTCTCACGAAGCTGCACATTTTGAGTGGTGGAAGTTCAAGGTCAAGGTCATCCTTCAAGGTCAAAGGTCAATTTTATTCATTTTAAATCTTGTTAACACTCTAGAGGCCACATTTATTGTCCAATCTTCATGAAATTTGGTCAGAAGATTCATTCCAATAATATCTTGGATGAGTTCGAAAATAATGCCGGTTGGTTAAAAAACATGGTCGCCAGGGGGCAGGGCATTTTTCCTTATATGGCTATAGTAAAACCTTGTAAATAATCTAGAGGCCACATTTTTCAGATCTTCATGAAACTTGGTCAGAAGATTTGTCCCAATGATATCTTGGATGAGTTGGAAAATTGTTTTGCTTTCTTTAAAAACATGGCCATCAGGGGGCAGGGCATTTTTTCTAATAAGGCTATATATGGCTTTTGTAAAATATTGTTAAAACTCTAGAGGCCACATTTATTGTCCAGTCTTCATGAAATTTGGTCAGAAGATTTGTCTTATTTATATCTTGGAATTGTTCGAAAATGATTACGTTTGCTTGAAAAACATTGCTGCCAACGGGCGGGGCATTTTTCCTTATATGGCTAAATATGGCTATAGTAAAATCTTGTTAACACTCTAGAGGCCACATTTATAGTCCAATCTTCATGAAACTCGGTCAGAAGAATCATCCCAATAATATCTTTGACGAGTTCAAAAATGATACCGATTGGTTGAAAAACATGGCCACCACGGGGGCGGGGCATTTTTCCTTATATGGCTATAGTAAAACCTTGTTAACACTCTAGAGGTCAGAAGATTTGTCCCAATGATATCTTGGATGAGTTCGAAAATGGTTTTGGTTGCTTTCAAAACATGGCCACCAGGGGCGGGGCATTTTTCCTTATATGGCTATAGTAAAACCTTGTTAACACTCTCAAGGCCACATTCATTGTCAGATCTTCATGAAATTTGGTCGGAAGATTGGTCTCAAAAATATCTCGGATGAGTTCAAAAATAATTGTTTGCTTGAAAAACATCGCTTCCAAGGGGCGGGGCATTTTTCCTTATATGGCTATAGTAAAATCTTGTTAACACACTATAGGCCACATTTACTGTCCAATCTTCATGAAACTTGGTAAGAACATTCATCCCAATAATATCTTGGACGAGTTCAGAAATGATGCCGGTTGGTTGAAAAAACATGGCTGCCAGGGGGCGGGGCTTTTTTCCTTGTATGGCTATAGTAATACCTTGTTAACACTCTAGAGGCCACATTTATTTTCTGATCTTCATGAAACTTGGTCAGAAGATTTGTCCCAATAATATCTTGTTATCTCAGGTGAGCGACTTTGGGCCTTTCAGGCCCTCTTATTTATAAATGTTAATAGTTTCCAGATAAAGATTTTTAGAGCATTTTGTTGAATTTGTATCAATATGGAGATTGAGATATATTTTCTTATAGTAAATATTTTTGCCACCTTTTTTATTTTTGGATATACATTATGAGCTGGCCCACACTTTGGTAATCTATAATAAACAATTTTCATCCTAACTTAAGCTCATTTCAAAGCTAAATTCAATTTTTATGTTGATATAAAATTGTTTTGAATGACAGAAGTAAAAATGATATGTTCATTTCATGTTGTATCTGCATTTAAGAATTTAATAAAGCATTTTTCAATGATAAAACTTCCTGTGTTCTAACTGTTCTTATAATCACATTCATTGATTCAATGTGCACATAGATATAAACTTCCAAATATGTTTATGGAATATTTGAAAAACAAAAACAACATACTGAACTATGGTAATTAACTTAAGTAAAACAACTTGTTGTGAAGTAAGAACTATAACACTACATTGAAATCAAATAAATCGAAGCGCGGAAGGCAATGAAGTTGTTCGCTATTGCATAATCTTAGACGCAACTATTTTTAGCTCACCAGAGCACAATGTGCTCATGGTGAGCTTTTGTGATTGCCTTTTGTCTGTTGTGCGTTGTGCGCCGTCATCATGTGCCTTGTTAACATTCTAGAGGCCATATTAATTGTCAAATCTTCATGAAATTTGGTCAAAAGATTGGTCTCAATGATATCTTGGATGGGTTCGAAAATGGTTATGTTCGCTTGAAAAACATGACTGCCAAGGGGCGGGACATTTTTCCTTATATGGCTATGGTAAAACCTTGTTAACACTCTAGAGGCCACATTTATTGTCCAATCTTCATGAAACATTGTCAGAATAATCATCCCAATTATATCTTGGACAAGTTAAAAAAATGATGCCAGTTGGTTGAAAAACATTGCCGCCAGAGGGGCGGGGCATTTTTCCTAATATGGCTACAGTAAAACCTTGTTAACACTCTAGAGGCCACATTAATTGTCCAATCATGATGAAACTTGGTCTGAAGATATGTCCCAATTATATCTTGGACAAGTTCGAAAATGGTTCTGGTTGCTTTAAAAACATGGCCACCAGGGGGCGGGGCATTTTTCCTTATATGGCTATTTATGGCTTTAGTAAAACCTTGCTAACACTCTAGAGGCCACATTTATTGTCCAATCTTAATGAAACTTGGTCAGAAGATTTGTTCTAATGATATCTTGGATAAGTTTGAAAATGGTTTCGGTTGGTTGAAATACATGGCCTCCAAAGGGGTGGGGCATTTTTCCTTATATTACTATAGTAAAACCTTGTTAACACTCTAGAGGCCACATTTATTGTCTGATCATCATGAAACTTGGTCAGAAGATTTGTCGCAGTCATATCTTGGACAAGTTTGAAAATGATTCTGGTTGCTTGAAAAACATGGCAACCAGGGGCGGGGCATTTTTCCTGAAATGGCTATTTATGGCTTTTGCAAAACCTTGTTATCACTCTAGAGGCCACATTTATTGTTCGATCTTCATGAAACTTGGTCAGAAGATTTATCCTAATTATATATTGGACGAGTATGAAAATGATATGGGTTGGTTGAAAAATTTGGCCACCAGGGGGCGGGGCATTTTTCCCTATATGGCTATAGTAAAACCTTGTTTACACTCGAGAGGCCACATTTATTGTCCGATCATCATGAAACTTTGTCAGAAGATTGGTCCCAATGATGTCTTAGATGAGTTGACAAATACTTCCGGTTAGTTGAAAAACATCGGGACCAGGGGGCGGTGCATTTTTCCTTATATGGCTATAGTAAAACCTGGTTAACACTCTAGAAGCCACATTTATTGTCTGATCTTCATGAAACTTGGTCACAAGAATTGCCCCAATGATATCTAAGACAAGTTCAAAAATTATTCCAGTTGGTCGAAAAACATGCCCACTGAGTGGTGAAAGGTCATCCTTCAAGGTCAAAGGTCAAAAAAACAAATTCAAGGGAAGCAACATGCTTTAAAGGGAGAAAATTTATATTTTTCATTTGGCAGGTACAGATCATTTTACAAGGCAAGTAATATTTTAGTAAATCCCTTTAAATTATCTGAACCTGCCAAATGATAAAAAATAAATAGATAAATCAAAGCGGCGCAGTAGGGGGCATAGTGTTTCTGACAAACACATCTCTTGTTCCTTATATGGCGATCGTAAAAACTTGTTAACACTCTTAATGTCACATTTATTGTCCAATCTTCATGAAACTTGGTCAGAATATTTTTTTAAATTATATTTTGGATGTGAAAAAAAATGTATCCGATCTTTTCAAAAACATGGCTGCCAGGGTGTTCCCTATTCATGAAAGTTGGTTAGAACATTTGTTCTAATGACATCTTTGGCTGCACAGAACTGGTCAGTTCCTTTGAATCTCAGGTGAGCAACTTTGGGCCTTTCAGGCCCTCTTGTTTTAAATAATCTTATAGCTTTTTAAATCGCAAGTTTGAAAGAAAGACAACCCATTCAAATTTATAAGAGTGTGTCTTAATGCACAAGTCGAGATGCGTGAGCACTGTTTATCATCATATTTATGTTATAGAGATAACTTAAACAAAATAACTCTTTTTTAGACGTTCTGAAAGCATTTAAAATATGATGAAAATGGTATAATGATAACCAGTTAATATAAAGTAAAATTGACAATCACCATCATATTAAATGAATATTGTGGGAATATTGAATACCTATCAAACTAATTATATAATTTCATGATAGAAATTCAATACTTTTTTGACACCTGACCATATGCAATTCATAATAAACAATAAGATAATTGTTGAAAATAATAAATCTGCGAGCAATACATTTTACTTCAAATTAGGTAGTCACAAAGACAGCGTTGTAAACCCGTACTTTGTTGTTTATGCATCACCACTCTAGTAACTAGACACATTGTCAACCAGTCTCTGCCCTTAACATCAGTATAGAACACTCGTGCTCTTTTTCGGCGTAGCTGTTTTATCCAGCTTTTCACCTTAAATGACCTCAACATAACGCCAGCAGGCATGAATTAATATATTAGAATATTAAATGGGCTGATTAAAGAGGAATCCCCTGAATTTTGCTGCATAACTGTGTCTGTGCACAGTGTAAAAGATGTAACACTGTTCAATGTACGGAATTCCGGACTACTTTCTGCATGTTCAAACCACACATAGACACTTAATGTGGCCCAGTTACATTTATGCGTCAAAGTCCATCTCGCAGAATTGCAGGGTCTGTACTCGGTCACTAAATCGTCAGGGGAAGATATAATTGACTATCGATAAACATAGTTTTGCTTTCAAGATGAGAAAAAAAACTAAAAATAGTTAAGCGTCATGTTAAGCGGAAAATCGTTCAATTATCTAACCACAAATTTTTGCCGTACTCGATCAACACGTCTGGAAATCGTTTCTGAACGCCTGAATAGGCTACCCTTATTTGTCAGTTTGCTGTATTTGATTTTTTTTAATTCAATTTTATATCAAAAATGCAATGTGCTAAAAAATACTATTTACAACTCGCAATGAGATTTACAAAGACCCCCATCATGCGAAAATGGGTCTTATGCCATAGCCATCATAGCTATAGCCAATCCAGCCTGCACATGTCTCAGTCAAGTCAGAAGTTACATCATGAGACCATAAAACCTTGAATGATTTTATAGCAGACAGTACCAACCGCCTCTGACCAGAATGCACTGACTGGGCTTGAGCTACGCTGGCCGAAACGCCATAAGACCCACTTTTTCATGAAGCGGTAATGAAAGTGTGATTTGAATGTTTCGCACGATATATTTCAATGGTGGAGAAATAAACTCAAAATAAGCCATGTGAGGACACATGATGTTAATTCACGTAGAATAATTTACTAACACACTTGTGTGGTTTGGCTATTAGAGCACACATTTCATGCAGTGAATATGCGACTAACAAGTGAAAAAACATGCACAATTGTTTAACTTTTGTTTTTCAATTTACTTATTTAGAAACATTAATTTCAAACTTTATTTCAAAGTCAGCATATTTGCAGAATATCTTTAAAAAAGATATTTCTTATTATATTTGGTTGTTTTTATATTCGGTTTATAAAGCATTTTTGTGGTTATCTATATTATACCTGTAGTTATTGGTGAACTCATGTTCAATGTTTTATAAATTGGGAACTGTGAACATAAACAAACTTAACCCTATACTATTTCGATGTTTAGCACCTGTGAAATACAAGAGATCGCCGCTATCTGTTGAGAACAAAAGAACGTAACATTACCCAGACATATCAAATTTAACCCCGCTGTAGTAGCAAGCACTATCAACAAGGTTACGCAACAGACGCTTGATAGTGTATCTGACTCCATATCTCTTGTTGATAAGCAGTACTTTTTTTCCCCACATCTATTAATAGTCTCAGATTATGAATGACCTGTGCTGAGCAAAAATACCACATCATTAAGACACAACAGATAGTGGACTATTTAAATCATTCATAAACATTCTCTTCCGTGACACATATAATACAAACATTGGTTATTGATTCTTTTCTATATACGCTCTGTTATAAAATATTCAATTTAACACGATATTCACATTGTTTTCATTTGTGAATGAATATAGTTGAAGAACTCAACCCTCTTGCATAAATTATACAACTCTTTCTCGGGGCGGATGCGGCAGATGCAGCAGTTATCAGGTTTATAGTAGTTAGTTTCAACCTATTTATTTAAGCTCGATTGCATCGAAAGCCTAAGGCTTATATAAACGCTCTCGAGTCCGTTTCCTGGGCCTAGAACCAGTACTTGGTGTCTTTGGGGGAGATGTAAAGAACGCTCCCACAGTGGGGATCGAACCCGTGACCTCCCAGTCGCTAGGCGGACACCATATCCATTACACCACGGCGACCTAAAGGTTTATAGTTATTAGTAGTTAGGAAAACTGGGTTGATACATATGGTATTAACCTTAGTTGTTGGCAAGCGAACAACTAAAAAATACATAAATAAGTGACATACTGGGTTTGAAATATGTATGCTAATGATGGTCTTTAAATAAAGGTTTTCAACTACTAGTACTTTAAAACAAATAGAATCCTGTGATATAAAATTGATACGCTTGTCTTTAAAAAAAAACACACCATACACTTCTTGTTATTTGAAGCCAACATTTCAGGGTGCAGGATCACTTTATGGGGTTCACAAATGGATATTAATGTATGTAATCACACCAGTAAATAGTGCAGTTAAAAAATACAACTTTTTAAAACAATTTTTCTTAAGAATTTCAACTATTGCAGACAGTTTTTTATGCGACTTATGGAAATATGAACAAGAGCTGTCACCATAGGATGACTTATGCCCCCTTTAAACGCTTGATAGAAGTTATGAGTTTTTTTTTTAAACCTAAACGCAGATTTCGAAACCTAAACACGGACCCTAAGTTCAAGGTTGAGGTCACAGGGGTCAAAATATGTGTGCGTATGGAAAGGCCTTGTCCATATACACATGCATACCAAATATGAAGGTTATATCTCAAGGGAAATAGAAGTAATGAGCATTTTTCGAAACCTAAACGCACATTTCGAAACCTAAATTCAGACCCTAACTTCAACATCAAGGTCACAGGGGTCAAAATTTGTGTGCGTATTGAAAGGCCTTGTCCATATACACATGCATACCAAATATGAAGGTTATGTCTCAAGGGACATAGAAGTTACATGTATGAGCATTTTTCGAAACCTAAACACAGATTTCGAAACCATACCGTGGACCCCAAGTTCAACGTCAAGGTCACAGGGGTCAAAATTTGTGTGCGTATGGAAAGGCCTTATCCATATACACATGCATACCAAATATGAAGGTTACATCTCAAGGGACATAGAAGTTATGAGCATTTTTCGAAACCTAAACGCAGTGTGACGGACAGACAGTCCGATCAATATATGCCCTCCTACCGGGGACATAAATACGTTTGAATAGCTTAATTTAATAAGCCTGTGTTCTTGGCTTAAAATTAGATTTTTACAGTCATTCAAATGCACGGTAATGCTACACGCAACGTGAAATTTCGGCACCGATTTGGACATATTCAGTGAGAAAGTCTTAAATCTTAAGATATCAGCACAAACTGCCTTTTATGCACTAAAGATTTTTGCAAACATATTTTAATAACTTGAGATAATTGCAAAAATTAAGTTTTTAACAGTGTCTTTTCATTCTGTCCAGCAAGCGTGTAAACCCCATTGATCATGCACCCTGTTTTGTTTAGACAGTGTAAAGGTGCATTGCTTTTGAAATGGTACAGAAAGAATTTGCAATTTAGTCTTGATCTGGAAATAGTTTTTTATGTATGCTTGTAAAGTGTTGTCCCAGATTAGCCTGTGCAGTTTGCAAAATATTCTGTGTCAATTCAGCATGTGGGGTATTGGTCACGTCTGTGACAAAGCTCTAGTTTATCGAGGATCCGGATCTTAGTATTTGATTATTTCTATAACCATAACAACCACAATTTTTGTCCTTTGAAAAAAAGGAAATATCATACATATTCAACATATGGCCCTTTAACAACATACCAAGATTTTCTGATTTATCACAGGATCTAGATTAATCTTTCATTTAAAGAACTGATTTCAATGAAGTTGAAAATCCTGGTTATGAGATTGCTGTATGTTGTCCAGGCTGGCAACATTAAACAGTTTGTTTGCGGTTGCTAACTTAACAGTAGTTAACGATCCTTAATGAAACTTGAGACATAGCAAGCTTGCATGATGACCTAGCTTGGAATTGTATTTGAGGCGTGTCTGGTGAATGTCAAGGCCACTATTACTTTTAACAGAACAAATGGCTTAATTACTCGTAATACACTAAATTTGGTAAGAGGTATTACACTGAATTTTGTGTGTAGGTACATAAAACAAATCAAGCTTGGAATTGCCTTTCTTGACCAGTCAGATCAAGGTCACTTTTCCTGAAATATAATAATAATTTCCAGTAAACACATGTTTGGATGGAGATTTTGTGCTGATTTTTGTTGTAAAGGTTTTGTATAATGCAGTCCATTTTTTGCCAGTCTGGATATGGTCAAGAGCACTGTTACTAAAATAGGAGGAAAATCGGTTTCTGATCAATAACTTGAGTTTTGAGGGAGGTATTGCTTTGCGATTTGCTTGAATGTAGCTTACATGCAGACCTAGATGGGATAGCAAAATTATTTAAATTTATTAGGTTAAACATTGAAATATTGGTTTCATTACATAGTTATGTTTGTTATTTCTGTAACCATCGCAATCACAATTTTTGACAGTTAAAGAAATTAATAAGATTTCAAAAACTTCTAAAGTCAAGTTTATTTACTGATACAGGGTCTTAAAGTGCTAAATCTTTGTAGTATTTCAAAGTTTAAGTTTCGAAGGTTAAATGTTGGAACAACAAATAAATTGTAATAAATCGCATAACAAATGATATTTATTAAGCCTTGCACATTTTTACCAAACATAAAGATAGGTGAATCAACAATGAAAATACACAAATGTAGGGAATGAACATCATATAACATAAAGTATTGCTAATATTCCAGCATATAAACTGAAAGAGGCATTATGCGGCAATTTGTCAAAGGTAATTATTAGTATTACTACCATTTTCAACCTTGCAATGTTCAAGTGTTCATGAAATGAAATGCAATATACCTGTACATGAACACAATTAGCAAAATCATGTGCCTAGATTTGATCTTCGCTATGTGAAATCAGGACTATGCATGTGTGTAAAGTGTCGTCCTAGATTAGAATGTTCAGCAGGCTAATCAGTGACGACACTTTTTGCTTTTATTGTAATTTTGGTCTTAAGATAATTCTCTTCTTTATAAAAATCCAGTTTAGGCAGAATAGATGTCACTGATTAGCCTGTGTGGACTGCACGTGCTAATCTGGGACGGCACTTTATCCACATGCATTAAGGTCGGTTTTCTGGAAGCAAAGCTCCTTTATGAAAATATTTCCAGTCCTCTTGGCACAGCCAATTACTCATTTATAACATGGGTTATCAAATGTTCAAGTGTTCAAGTACTTTACAAACATATGCATGTCTTCAAATGTGTGAAGACAACTCTGATAGTTTTCAATGAATCGAGACAAATTCATGTTTTTTAAGGAATGTCTTTCTGAAAAAATAAAAAAATAAAATAGGTAGACATAGTCATATGAATTGAGATTTTCCACAGAAGCCGACAAATAAAAACTGAGTTGTCTCTGGGAAAACGGTGCTTAATGCATGTGGGTGACATGTTTTCCCAGATGAGGAATTACATTTTCTATTTCAATAAAAAAATTGTTTAGTCTTTTCTAAATAATAAACTAGTTTAAATGGAAAGTGTCTTCTCTGATTGCAAGGCTAGTCTGGGACAACACTACCCACTCGCATTAAGCACCATTTTCCCAGGACGAGACTCAAACAATTATACATGTCACATCAATAAACAAGTAGTGTACTGACTGAAAGTCATACATGAGCATGTTGAGCAAAACTACATTAGCCTGATACATACTGGTGGTCATGTACTTATACTTGCTCTCAAAAATGTTTGTTTTTTGTTGATTGGATTGTTTGCCTTGTCAACAGTATTTCAGTAATATCACAGCCATAAGTTTACCAACTTAAACATTTCATGGGAGGGCTGGTTAACTAGTAATAAGCTCACTTATGCCAGTAACTGACAACTGCTGGAATCATCAAAGGTAGGGGGAGAATGGCCATAGAAAGGATTTCATGACAAATAGCTAGGCAAGTTATGTACTAGCAATACTCAGATTTAAAAAAATAAATCTAATGGCACAAACAAGTTTAAATTTGGAATAAAGGAAATGCTAATAAATATCTTCCAAAGATTATGTATTCTTATTAATTACACAAAAATGTATTTGTTAGAATTACTGCATATGAAAACATTAATCTTGCAAGTGAAATGTTTGATAAAATGCAGGTAATCGTTTTTTAAACAAAGGTGTTCCCCAGGCTAATATGACATCCTTTTAAATCATTAATAATAAACCTAGATTCCTTTATTGCAGCAATATGCCTTGTACAGATGTATAGATGTAAAGCAATAAACTGTGAAAGTATATCTATATTATATTCTCAACACAAGCATTTTGATTTAATGCTTGTCTTTAAATTGCTTTAACAAATTGATTTCATTTCCAGGTTGCAAACAATGACACGCTAGGCAGTAAAGATGATGTTAATAGTACTATTGAAAGTATTTTCATTAGCACATATGGTATAAATGAAACTGTGAGAAAAGTTTCACTTTTTTGTGAAGTTAGAATAAGACATCAATCCAAGAATAAACTCTTATCAAAACATTGCTTTACATGCAGTTGTGCCCCTTGTATGTATTTAGTGTTCAGTTTCATCAACATAGACCAAAAACGTTTGCACACGTCAGGATAATGAAACTTTACTGGAATTGTAATTACAGTGGAGTTTTTTTCCAGCAAGTCCATCCTTCTACCCACCCAACTGGTTTTTCCATATCTAAACGCCAATATATTTCTTTAAAATATTCTATCAAAAATTTACAATACATAAATACGCAATAATATTTTATGATATCATACATGTACTGTAACCTAGTCATGTTGACAATATCCACTCGTAACAAAAATGCTAATTAAAACAATAAATATATCTGATGAATGTTCTAACTGTTCATAACTTATATAATTCCTGTATAATTTTAAAAAATAACACATTATTCCGCTGTTTGTAAATTACTCGGATTTGTAAACTTTGTTGTTGTAACATAAAAAACTGTAGGGCAAAAGACCAGTAGCAGCACTGGCCCATGAAGTTCCGGATTCTTTAGCTCGGTAAGTGATATAATTCCATATCCGTGTAGAACCCAGTGGCAGATAAGAATAATTAGGCGACGGGCGTCCGTCAGGTTTTCTTTTATAAGATCTTTGACGCTCTGTAACGCAAAATCAAATGTTTGCTTTTAATAACACATAAAAATATTCAAGGATGAGATACATTTTCTTATAGGCATGTTTGTAAATTCATTTTATCATAATTACTGCAAATTTGGAATGCATTAAAACATGTTTAGTGTAATGTTGAATGCTTTGTTTATATGTTTGACTTAATCAACCGTTGTTACTTACTTCAAAGTTTTTGATATCATCAACCAAAAAATACATTTGAGTGAAAAATAGTATTAATGCATGTGCCTTAAGTGTAGTTCTAGATAAGCCTGTGCACAACACACAGGCTTATCATGATGACACTTATGGTATTTTTCATTTAAAGTGAATCTCTTCTTAGTGAGGAAAGTGCATGGGCTAATTTGGGAAAACACTTTACTCACATGCATTAAAGCCCCTTTTCCCAAGGTGAGGCCCATTGAAAACACAAAATATTATCAGCGTTAATGCTATTTATAGACATTGGCCCCAGACTACTCACCGAGTGGACAGTCCTGGACAGGTGGACGGCACTTGTTATCAGGGTAACAATAATGAGAATGTAGGGAAATGAGTAATCTGAAACAACAAAGCAAAATATTGGACACATAGAAATAGTTCAGGCTTCAACAACACAACAGTCTCTCTATCTTTGGGTTACTGTGCTACTTTGCTATTTAATTCTCTGAACAGAACCCATTTTTATCATCACATTCTTCAAGAAAAGTCAAAACGATGTTGTTTCAAACACAAAGCTTTATTTTGCATGGGCAATCTAACAAGAGCTGTCAGAGGACAGCGCATTCGACTATTCGAGTGCTTGACAGTATAACGTAAGCCATCATTGGGAAATTGTTCATATTCAATAAGGTCAAGGTAATATGGTCATATTCTAAGTGGAAAAGGACCATAATTGAAACATATTGATCGCTTATGTTTGAAAAAGGTGTTTTATTTTAATATATGATTCTGAGTTCAGGTATATTTTCCACAATATATTGAGCATTTGTAAAGACATAAAACAAACTAATAAGATTTTATTTCAAGTTTGATAGCAATAGCTTGGGTGGGATGGTTGGATGGTCCTTCAAAAATATTTTTTTTTACCATGTTTCAAAGACAAAAAATCTTTTTGGGTGGGTGGGGGTGGAGAGGGGGGTATAATGTGGGGGTGTGGTCATCTATAAGATAATCTTTCAAAAATAAGAAAAAAAAACATAATTTGGGGTGGGGGATTCTGGGGTGGGGCATGGGGATGGTTTGGGTGGAGTCCATTGTGGTATGTCAGGTAAGTGTTGTTTTGTCAAAGTATGAATCAAATCTGATCATAAATAGAGAAGTTATGGCAATTAAAGCAAAATTTATTAATTTGACCTTGAGAGTCAAGGTCAATCAAAGGTCAAGGTCAAAGTCAACTTGCCAGGTACAGTACCCTCATGATAGTAAGAAAATATTTTAAGTTTGAACCAGAAGTAAAGTGGATCTTAACACAAAATTTAACAAAATATGAAAAGTTACTAAGACAAAAAAGGGCCATAATTCTGTTAAAATGCCAACCAGAGTTATGCAACTTGCCCTGTACAGTCCCCTTACGATAGTAAGCGAGTTTTACAAGTCTGAAAGCAATAGCTATGATACTTTAGAGGAGCCAACTGGACCAAAACACAAAACTTAACCAAATGTTAAATTATCTAGGTATAAAATGGCCATAATTCAGTCAAAATGCTAGAGTTACATTGTACATAACTTTGCCTGCACAGTCCCCTTATGATAGTTAGGAAGTGTTGCAAGTATGAAAGCAATAGCTTGTACAATTGTCTGCTCTTGTTTATAGATTGGGGTCATGTTGGTAAAGAAGTATGCAATATATAAAAGCAATATGACAAGGTACATAGAAAATTTTTGAGGTGGTACGCAAACTTTAACATAGATTTATCAATAATATGCATATTCTAAGTGGAAAAAGGGCCATAATTCTTACAAAATGCTTGTTAGAGTTGTCTGCTCACTTTTATAGATTGGGGTCATGTTGGTAAAGAAGTATGCAAAATATGAAAGCAATATCTCAAGGGACAAAGAAAACATTTGAGGTGGTACGCAAACTTTAACATAGATTTATCAATAATATGCATATTCTAAGGCATAAAAAGGGAACATAATTCTTACAAAATGCTTGTTAGAGTTGTCTGCTCCTGTTTATAGATTGGGGTCATGTTGGTAAAGAAGTATGCAAAATATGAAAGCAAAATGTCAAGGGACATTGAAAATATTTGAGGTGGTATGCAAACTTTAACATAGATTTATCAATAATATGCATATTTTAAGTGGAAAAAGGGCCATAATTCTTACAAAATGCTTGATACAGTTGTCTGCTCTTGTTTATAGGTTGGGGTAATGTTGGTAAAGAAGTATGCAAAATATGAAAGCAATATGTCAAGGGACATAGGAAATACTTGAGGTGGTGCGCAAACTTTAACATTCCAACGCTCACGGGAACGGGAACGCTGACGCCGGGGTGAGTAGGATAGCTCTACTATATATATTTCATATATAATAGTCGAGCTAAAATTGAGTCTTGTGTTTGAACTTAAAAATAGTTCACATGGCTATAAATTAATCTTTGCTCCCTGGTGTCATTTTTTCTTAACATGAGAACACACATATTTTGACTGTTAGCAGAGAAGACACCTTTTCACATCTTAACCTGCTTACATTTATTTATTTGAGGCATTAAAATCACAATAAGCTAGAATAATAAAATATATAGACAAGTGATTAAATTTGAACACAATTCTAAAAACAAGCAATATTAATGATAAATCTGTTCAATGAAGTAAAAGACTTACACAGAAGCCCAGCCAATAAAGCCTGTACAACAATAAGAATCGGCAGAAAATAGAGTGCAGCGTAGATCGACTTAGTGCCCAGGCAATCCACAAACTGGTAGCTGATGAATGGCCGTAAGCACATCATAAATACCAGGGAAAAGGCATAGTAGATCATCACTATAGTGTACCTGTAACCATAAAGCAATAAATGAGTCGTGTTCTGAGAAAACTGGGCATAAAATGCATGTGCGTAAAGTGTCGTCCCAGATTAGCCTGTGCAGTCTGCACAGGCTAATCAGGGACAACACTTTCCGCCTAAATTAGATTTTTGCTAAGAAGAGACTTCATTTTAACAAAAATTGTCATAAAAGAGGAAAGTGTCGTCCCTGATTAGCCTGTGCGGACTGCAAATGCTAATCTGGGATGACACTTTACGCACATGCATTATGCCCAGTTTTCTCAGAACACGACTCATATGAGCCTCAGTCTGGGAATACTGGGCTTGATGCATGTGCGTAAAATGTCTTCCCTGGTGAAACCGTGCAGTCCTGAGGCCACAGGCTAATTAGGGACAACACTTATTTATAAACTAAGAGTTTGACCTCAATTGCCGAAATTTAACTTCTTGCATAAACAAGATTTTGTTTAGGCACAGAGGCATAGACCCACAGTTGGGAATTAGTTTGATTTCTTGCTTTAAAGTATATGTCCCATATTAATATCTAGATTACTCATAAGCTTAAACAAGCACACAAAGATACTAAAAGAAATGTTGGTACATGGGTACTCCTGAAATGGACAATCAGGCACATAGGTGTCCTTTGATTAGGAATTCAGACACAAAGGTATCCTTTGATTTGGAAATTCAGGCACATAGGTACCCATGATTTGGAAATTCAGGCACATAGGTACCCTTTGGTTTTGAAATTCAGGCATATTTGTACCTTTTGATTTGGAAATTCAGGCACATTGGTACCTTTTGATTTGGAAATTCAGGCACACAGGTACCCTTGATTTGGAAATTCAGGCACATAGGTGCCCTTGATTTGAAAATGTAGGTATATGGTGCCACTGTGCTTAAAGGCTCTCAGGAAAGGCCTGGATGACAAATGAGTTTTCTCAGAAAATCAAAGGAACTGGAACACATTTTAGGGACCAACGGTAAGTAGTCACTTGCTGGTTTCTTCAAGTATTCCTGTGGAATGCTCTGGATTTGTGAGGATGAATGTGCATGTTGTTTTTTTTTCTTACAAGAGGGTCACGACGACTGTGATATGCTCACCTAAGTTCAAAGTACACCTTTGACCCCACTATAGACATATTCAAACATGGCTTTGATATTGTCATTAAACAAATTTTGACCAAGTTTTACCATGATTGAATCATAAATAAGGCTCCTAGAGTGGTGCTATGGGTTTTCTAAGTAAAGATTTTACCTCATTGCCTTATTTTAGAACAAATGTGGCCCACATTAAAACTTGGTGTATATATTGTCTCAAAAAAAATGTGCTGACCAGGTTTAACCAAGATTGGGTAACAATTGTGGCCGCTTGAGTGGTCACGAAGTTTTTCCAAGATTTGACCTTGACCCTAGTTTTTATAACACAAGAGTCTGACCCATATTAAAAATCCATCTAGATATTTTCAAGATAAAAATTCTGACCAAGTTTCACCGAGATTGACAGATACATTTTGCCTTAATACTTCACTTGGTGACCTAGTTTTTAATGCACCTGACCCAGATTAAAACTAGATAATATTAAGATAAACATCCTGACTAAGTTTCATTAACATTGAGTCATAAATGTCGCCCATAGAGAGGTAATACAATTTTTCTATTATTTGACCTGGATATCTACTATTGGTCACAAGAATTGAACTTTGCACAATTCAAGATTGCATAAAAATGTGGCCTTTAGCGCAATAACAAGCTAAAGGTGACAAACTATGCACAACAACAGAGCTCTTTAGGACAGCTAAAAAAGATTTTTGTTTTATTCCCAAAGTCATTAATTTGCATTATCATTAAGAACCCAAATTTAAAATGAACGTTAAAATAGACAACTTAAATTAATTTTAATGAACATTGCATTACTTAATCTAGGATCTTAAATGAACATGTCATGAACTAGCGTTGCAAATGCTTATTCTTTAGGTTAGTAAAACAGTATCGCACATCAATAAAAAGGCTGTTTAAACACATTTTCGAACCATTTAGTAATACAACACAGCGTTATAGATAATTTTTTACCCATGGGGGTAAATACCCCCTCTTTTCAAAGCATGGGGGTAAATTGTCAAATTTTGCCTTGCTTAAAGGGTAATTTGCTAAAAGTAAAAGAATATAGCCAGGGTACAGACACACTACTTTAATCATGTTAAACACAATAAACCATTAACTATGTGTATTCCTTCATAGTAGCAGGTTTCGTAAAGTGTTTTTTTTAACTGTGCTTGGTTTATAGGCTTCCACCACCGTGAGCCATGGGCAACTTTTTTGCCAACTTTCAACAGTTGTTTTATTAGTGTTTAAGTGTTTTCTTTTTGATTTGAAAACAGAGGAAATTAAATCATTCAGTATTGGCAGTACAAAGTTTTTACTCGATACAACTTTTGCCGTATAAAAAGAATCTATTTTACTTTGAGAAGTAATTTGTTTTGGCTTCGAAGAAGCCATGCTGACCTCTTCATGCGTCTAGATGATACAGAGTATACATACCAACTGGGTAAGTATTTCTACAATCCAGCACACAAATTATCTCTAATTTTTACTACAACCTGTCTCATATTTTGACAAAAGACAATCAGCTGTTTATATTTTTTGTTTAAGTTGTATGCAGAGAATTTACATCATTTGCGTAAGTCCATATTGGCTTGCTTAAATGTACGCACGGAAATGATAAATTGAGCGTATCTTGATTTTTCTAATGCGTATATTACGCTGATACGCAGCTTATCTAGAACGCTGATACATGTAACACAAATGCTAAGAGTGGCAAGAACACATATATGAGTCGTGTTCTGAGAAAACTGGGCATAATGCATGTGCGTAAAGTGTCGTCCCAGATTAGCCTGTGCAGTCTGCACAGGCTAATCAGGGATGACACTTTACACCTAAAGTGGATTTTTGCTAAGAGACTTCATTTTAACGAAAAATGTCATAAAAGCGGAAAATGTCGTCCCTGATTAGCCTGTGCAAACTGCACAGGCTAATCCCGGACGACACTTTACGAACATGCATTATGCCCAGTTTTCTCAAAACACTGCCCATATTTATATTTTAAGATTGGGATAAACATACTTAATGCTCCAGTTTAGAATTTAAAATTTAACACAGGCAAAATAAAACCAACTCTACAATATTTGTAAAATCATGAAACTTAATCAAAGAAGCGATCAGCTGAAAGGAATAGTAATCACAACCCTGGTTGATAATTTAAGACACAAATTTAGCCTAGTGCCTGTGCAGTCCATACAGGCTGATCACACTTTCCACTTTTAGGGAATTTTTTGTTCAAGGCAGAGTCTTCTTAACAAAAATCCAGATTAGGCAGAGAGGGTTTCCTTAATTAACCTGCGGGGACTGAACTGGTTAATCTACGATCACACTGTAAACACATGCATTAAGCCCAGTTTTCCCAGAACAAGGCTCAATAAGAAAACACAACAATTACCCAGACTTACAGGGGATAAACAATCTCCTGTGTACAATGCAAGGTCGTAGTATAGTTAGGCGATGGATTGTAGAGCATGGAATACCAGTCCTGCAGCCTGGCAACTGGGCATGAGCGCAGGCTTAGTGAACCAAGCGGGTCTGCCAACAGGAGCGTCAATATGGCGGCCATCACGCTTTCAACTACGGCCGACAGGTGAAGAACAACTAGAGACCTGAAAGCATGTTGACAAAAAATTTGATCATGTTGTTATTTTGTACAGACAACATTGCCTAAATGACTTCATATTTTTTCATTTTTAATATGGATTTAGTATTTACAATAATAGTCATTTATTTTTATTAACATAATAACCTTGTACCAATAATATGACCAGTCAAAGAAGCAATTGCCACTTTTAAAGAATAAATAAAAGCTTTTGGATTGAACAGGCAATCAAGTTACTGAATAACTCAAATGAATTAACCAGACATGCATGTTCACCAGTAATATATGCCAATACTACAGCTGAATGCCAAACTCTATAAATTAAAAGAAAGTTTTATATTAAACATTTTCATATAGCATGATATATACTCACTCTTTTTTAACGTTTGTGTAATCTATGAAGAAGCAATGTAGAAGTATGGATGTGATGGCCATGAATCCCAAGTAGAGCCAGTCGTAGAGGTCGGGTGAGCTCGTGCATTCACCACAGACAGAGTTCTCTGCTTGATATCCTCGAGGACAGGCCTTTGAACATAAATGGGCCGTGCTCTGTGAGATGGGGGTTAAATTCATGTGCGCAAATTGTCGTCCCTGATTAGCCTGTGCCGACTGTACAGGCTTATCTGGGAAAACACTTTCCGCACATGACTTAAACACACTTTTCACAGAGCATGGCCGAAATGAACTTGTCATAATGGAATATCCTGTATTGAGTTTTCTTATGGTCAATTTAATTAACAATTAAAATAATTCATTACGAAGAATTCATAATTTATCAAGAGCACAGCATAACGGATGCCACGCTCGGCTGCAAAAGCTTGTCAGAAATTTTTGGGTCAGTGACCTTGACCTTTGACCAAGTGACCCAAAATGGGTGTGGCGTGTAGAACTCATCAAGGTGTATCTTCATATGAAGTTTCAAAGTTGTAGGTGGAAGCACTTCAATTTAGAGCCAATGTAAAGGTTTTAGCACGACGGCTGCGGATGGCGGACCGCTGACGACGAGCAGGCTATAACAATACCTCCGGTTTTCTCCGAAAAACAGCCTCGCTAAAAATGTGTATTCAATACTTAAAAAATGATGAAATAATGCAACTTAATGCAAGATATTTATTATCTAACCAAAATACATGCTTTCTCCTTGATTTCTCCTGATTCCCAGTCAAGGCCCACTCAAAGGAGAAGTAACTTCTCCCAAAAATTTGACGCTAGGCCAATCTCTGTTATAAACCATTAAACTACTTTCATTTTAAATATAATATATATCTTAACACAGTTAAAACACCAAGTACCTGGTCCATTGCAAAAACAAAAAAAAATTAATTAATTTTATTTACACTTACATTGAAAATAAAAATAAACTGCATCTCTTTAGTCTTAGTAAAAAGTCACAATAAAATAGAGACATTACCCCACAATCTGAGTAGCGAGCTGGTCCAATGTTCATTCTGCCACAGTACATTCCTGGACATTCATCTGGTTGAATTACTAAAATATATAAATTATTTTTTTAAATGTGTTTTCCATTTGCTCAATGTTCTAATGGCCATTATAATATATCATAAGCTTAGGTTGTGGGCTTTCTAGTACTGAAGAAAACACTACAAGTTTCAAAGATCAGTTCCCTAATTATTCTACGATTTTGGACACAAAATTTTTGGACACCCCCTTATTTAAGGCCAAAATACAAAATTTTGTCTATAATAATAGACTCTACATTCTCGGAGAGTCAATTTAACAGCTCTATTTTACCAAATTTCGGCCATGTTTTCGCTTATCTGGTGACCCTTTGATAATGTGTTTTTACAACCCGATTAAAGTCATAAAAATTGGCAGATGAATGCCCAAGGGCAACTGACCATTACATTTTCGTTAATGGGTAACTGGTAATAAACACTGGTTTGTTCCAACAGCCTTTGAAATAATTATTGTATTAAGAAAGCAATAAGATTAATGTTTCTATTTTTTATGTCTTATTTCAGGTAAGTGATTTTTAAAGATGTGAAGTTGTACATGTATTTATTTCAAAGCAGAGAAAAAAGATAACAACAAAACAAAATGATTAGACGTTAATTTTTTGTCTTTATTTCAATATAATAATTGACAAACATAAAATAAATACAAGTCTCTTAATTTTCGAACACCTGTATTTTAAAAATATTTTAGTCTTAGAGTAATTACGGTTTACAAGGTTTCCTGGATCAGGCAGGTACAAATTTGAGTAGGATGTTGTAAAAAGGTCTACCAGGATGTAACTTTTATCAACAGTGTGCCTCAGGTCAAGATAGTTCTTCTTGAATGCTTTGAGCTTTTATGAGAACATTGGTACAGCTCAATGTTCTTCCTGATAAAATCTGTAAACAAGACCTGTCTCCATAGGATGACATATGCCCCCGATAAACGCTTTGATAGAAGTTATGAGCATTTTTGGAAACCTAAACGCATTTTTCAAAACCTAAACGCTGACCCTAAGTTCATGGTCAAGGTCACAAGAGTGAAAATTTGTGTGCGTATGGAAAGACCTTGTCCATATATATACATGCATACCAAATATGAAAGTTACATCTGAAGCGACATAGATGTTATGAGCAGTTTTCGAAACCTAAACGCAAAGTGTGAAGGACGGACGGACAGACAGACGGACAGTGCGATCACTATATGCCCTCCTTCGGGGGCATAAAAATATGTCTCATGTATGTCTATTAAATTGAGTTCAATCAACCTAATACATTGTAACAAATACGATGCCTGTTACCATCAACATTTCCATGAACCGTTCACATGTTTGAAACTTGCAGGTTTTTTATCAGCTTTTTGGGAAGATAGCCCATGGCTTTGAAATTGACAATTTTATAGGCATTTTTAAAAAATTGAGAAAAAAAATGGGGATATAAAACTACATGAAAGAGTTCAACATCTTTAATCACAAACACCATCATGATCAACAGTTTTGCACATAATAAGCTCATACAAAGTCTTCAGTCACATCAGGCACCATTTTATTAGGAGGCTTCTTCTGAAGAACAAAAGCTTTCAAAATGTTGAATATCAGTCAGCACTTTGCTTTCGGAAATCGAGGATGAGTCACTTGTTATTAAATATCTATTATTAACAATGGAAGAAGTTTCAATGGGAGGACTTGTACTTGATAACGATGTTTGTTTATCTAATGACGCTTGCTTTTAAAAATCAACAGTTTTCGTTTGGCCACCAGGTTTTTGCTTAGGAATCTTTTTCACTTAATATTTCAAATTGCGCGACATCTTTGTTTTCCATTCAGCCAAATCAGGAAAAGATTGAATTTCATTGCAAATTTAATAAGCACCTGAACAACACAGAGAATATCGTTAACACGAAAAAAGCCGATGTTATCCCAATCGAGGTATAGTCTAAAACCCGTACAAGACCGGATCAGACTTATTAACACTTTGTTTACAAGGGCTGTTGGTAAAACATGCATGCCCCCCATATGGGCTGTCAGTTGTAGTGGCAGCCATTGTGTGAATCCGTTTTCTGTCACTGTGACCTTGACCTTTGACCTAGTGACCTGAAAATCAATAGGGGTCATCTGCCAGTCATGATCAAAGTACCTATGAAGTTTCATTATCCTAGGCCTAATTATTCTTGAGTTATTATCAGGAAACCATTTTACTGTTTCTAGTCAATGTGACCTTGACCTTTGACCTAGTGACCTGAAAATGTATAGGGGTCATATGCCAGTCATGATCAATGAACCTATGAATTTTCATGATCCTAGGCGTAAGCATTCTTGAGTAATCAACCGGAAACCATCTTACTATTTAGAGTCACTGTGACCTTGACCTTTGACCTAGTGACCTGAAAATCACTAGGGGTCATCTGGGAGTCAAGATCAATGTACCTATGAAGTTTCATGATCATAGGCATAAGCGTTCTTGAGTAATCATCCGGAAACCATTTTACTGGTTCGATTCACCGTGACCTTGACCTTAGACCTAGTGACCTGAAAATCAATAGGGGTCATCTGCGAGTCATGATCAATGTACCTATGAAGTTTCATGATCCTAGGCGTAAGCGTTCTTGAGTTATCATCCGGAAACCATTTTACTGGTTCGAGTCACCGTGACCTTGACCTTTGACCTAGTGACCTGAAAATCAATAGGGTCCAGTGTTCTGCCATGAATCTTTACTGTTGGGGACAGGGACCCTTTATGGTTACAAAAGTGGGGACGAAAAGGAAAAATCTGGGGGACACAGAAATATATTTGTAGCAGAATTAAATTTTCAGAAACAAATTACCTTTTACTTGCACTCTTAAATTTGCTTGATTTCTTCTTACAGCCAGTCCACAGGATGTAACATTCTAATTCAAACTTGAACATTTTAAAAACTTTTTAAAACTGTCAAACAATTGTCATTATATTTACAAAACTTTGAACAGATTGATGGTCATTGGACTCAGCATTGCGTGTCAAAGTACTTGTTTGATAATTAGAATTACCGATAGTTAAGGCATTTTCTTTTTTGTGCTTTATGCACAAACTGCATGTCATTTTGTTGTTGTCAAACAGTGACCAAGACAATTTTCGAAAGCTTGGAATGTACGTTAAGGGCAGACTTTTTTGTCATTGCTAAACGATGTTGGGACTTGGGAAGACTCTGTTGGGGTGTTGATATTATTATCGTCATATTTTCTAATTTTACTTGCCGGAGGAAAAAAACTCAAATGGATTTTGTTTTCTTCGGCCGGTCACTTTCCACCATTTTGATAGGCGTAAAAATTTCCTTGATATCAGCTGATTGATTGTTATAATCTCAACTTACCATTGCAATCAATTGTTATTAAAGTAAATTAACCATTAGCTGCAAAATGACGTCACGTCCAATTTAATAATTCGCTCTAGTTACACATTCACTCGATTACTTTACTGACTTACTAATTGAATCAATTAGTTTTAATTCTTAATTCCTGTGTGCCCGCGGACCCATATACAGAAAACGGGTTGGGACAAATCTTTTATTTTCGCGCCAATGACGCAAGGGCGCATCCAAGGCAGAACACTGGGGGTCATCTGCGAGTCATGATCAATGTACCTATGAAGTTTCATGATCCTAGGCGTAAGCGATCTAGACTTATCATCCAGAAACCATCTGGTGGACGGACCGACGGACGGACCGACGGACCAATGGACCGACCGACCGACATGAGCAAAACAATATACCCTCTCTTTATTGAAGGGGGGCATAAAAAGCAAAACAGCCGATGTCATTAGCGTTTTTTTTCCAGATTGAGAATTTTTTAGCAGAATTTTGGGAAAAGGTATACTTTTCCATTCAGCCAAATCACAAAAACCTTGAATTTCATCGCAAATGTAATAAGCGCCTGAACAACTCTGAGAATATTGTTTACACGAACAATGCTAATGTTATCCCAATCGAGGTATAGACTAAAACCCGTACGAGACCGGATCAGACTTATGAACGCTTTGTTAAAAAGCAAAACAGCTG
Source organism: Dreissena polymorpha (assembly GCF_020536995.1). Taxonomy (NCBI): domain Eukaryota; kingdom Metazoa; phylum Mollusca; class Bivalvia; order Myida; family Dreissenidae; genus Dreissena; species Dreissena polymorpha. The sequence continues at coordinate 14,156,787 of NC_068357.1, forward strand.
ATTTCATTAGCGTTTTTTTTCAAGATTGGGAATTTTTTTGAGCAGATTTTGAGAAAAAAAGTATTCATTTTGAGATTGGGAATATTAAATCGGGCCTAAAAAAACCTGACTTGGATTAAAATCATCATTCTGCAAGCACACCATATCATGTAATTATCCACTGAAGATAAAAGTGATAATGCATATTTGTTTCTCTGACAAACATTTTTATTAGGATAAAGATGAGTTATTTTATTTGTTTTTCTTTTTTAGTTTAAGATGTAACAGCTGACTGATTATCTTTAAAAGTTATTAACAGCCTTAACAAAACCTTATGTTTTAGTCGTCTGCTAGAATAAGTCCCATTTTGGACCGATCGCTACATTTCCCCAGGGCCCTGATTCTGAAAACTTCTTCCTATTTCTAAAAACTTCTCCCTACTGTGAGCTGAGGGAGAAGTGACTTCTCCCTAAAATCTGAGCCAAGCTAGAGCCCTGTATATAATAATTTAATCATTACAGATATAGTTATGAACTGTTCGTGTTTATTTGTGCCAGAAAATAGTTTATGTGACTCATATTACCGATTAAATTGGAATCCAGATGGCAAATTTACATGAAACAAGCCAATTTGTTGAATTGATATACTTTGCCAATATGAAAATGTTGGGACAGATGGTCAGACAAAATGAAGGACGGAAAACACCAATCTTTTGGCGGGGGATAAAAAGCTATTATCACTGCAACACCAAGCTACCTGGAGGGTCTACAGCTGAGAGTTGAATTATTGCAACAACAGGTCAAGATTGAGAGAAACCAAACGGTTGGTGTCTGGCATTGAAAAAATAAATGTGAAAGTAAACCAATGTTGAAATTGATTATTGATTAATCACTACATTAAAATGACACTTTTGAAACTTTGACAGAAATGAGAAATGTCAAATGAGAACATTTAGATTAGAAATCTTAAAATTTACAATACAGTCAAGTTACCATTACCGGATCAGTAGTGTAATTAAGTTGTTCTGGTGAAAAGCAATAAATGTTTTGAGACTTCTTTTACCCAATTTTAATTAAATAATACCTTTGCTTATTGATTCAGCACATTGTCTTATTTTTAAACGCAGGCAAAATGTATTTGCGATACCTTTTTTGGCCGCAGAATTCATACATTAACAGATCAGTTGTAGCCATAACGGATCACGTGACTGAAACCACTCATGGGGCATCTAACACACTATTTAAACTGTCAAAACATAAAATGTGTTGTTTACAATGACCAAGTTATATTACCAGTTATAAATTATATTCATTTTTTTGTTATTAATTGTTTTCTATATGTGAACTTGTATCCACACTTTACTCATGGTGTTCTTGTGTGAATTATCTGTTAAAAATCCTCAAAAGATAGAAAAGCTATGGGCATCTTGTAAACAGTGGGTTTTTTTCACCATTTTGGGAATGGGGCCTGGTCCCTTTGTATTGGGAAAATTCGCGGCGTTTTGACTAAAATTTGGAAATTAGTGTTGTTGTTGTTTTGCTAACAAATGCTCAAAAATTGAGGATACAAGTGTGTCCAGTATTATATTTACTAATGTTGATCTTATTTGGATGGGAGATGAACACAATATTGGTATCTTAAAAAAAAAATAAAATCTTTTTCGGAAATTGGGAATTTTTTGCTCCCATTTGGGAAAAATATATACTTTTTTCCATTGGGAATGGATCCGGTTACCGAACCCGATTTTGAATGAAAAAAAACACTGATAAACCATGTAAATTGTTTGAATCATATCTACTTATAAATATTGAACATGGAAAATAAATAAAACATTAAGATTGATATCATTTATTGTAAGAATTAAGAAGATTTGCATATATTTTAATATAATAAAATATTATTTCCCAAATTCTTAATTTTATTTGAGGACAGGTGTTGCAAAATCTTAAACACGAATACAAACTGAAATTGACTTTTGCAGGCAGAAAGACTACTAAATGGCCTTTAAATTAATGCATAAACTTCTTACTTTCCAACAGAGTTATAGCATGTGGAAGCGAAAAATTGGGTGCCCGAAAAATGTTCAACCTCGATTTGGAAACGAGACGGAAGTCAACAAAGTCGTATATACATATCAGCAAAACATACTGAAATGTTTGACAAAGTGTAGCTCCGATTACGACTCAATCAATGCGTTTTAAAGAACAGGCCTTGAAGATACTGTGTGCAAAATATCATCTAAAAATGTCAACTATTTATCGCGATACGCAGTCTTGAACATCAAAGTTATCCGCTATGGACCCCGGTAATGGTAACTTGACTGTATACAATTATTTCTACAAACCAATATCTGCAAACGCAATGCCCGTTATAAACGTCACAATTATTGTTTTCACACAGGCCATTTTGACAGTTGTTCTACAATTATTTACAATAATTTGGTTAAATCATATATGTCTGTTGTTGTTTTTCATCTCATCACAGTCTTCACGACGCTTGCTTATTTCGACTATTTCCGGCTGACAGAGTTGGGTACCCGACAGAGTTGTCGGTCTTGATATCTCTCTCTAAAGAAGGGAGTTTCATTTGTAAACAAACAGCAGACGCCCAACGATGAGAACAATTACTCATTTTGTTTCATTTATATCGTTGTTTGTTTTAATTTTCATATACATTTCAAAGGCCATTCATAATGACATTTCAGGCCAAAACAGAGTTTACGGATTGGGACCAAAAATAGTGAAGAATGGAAATGCAGACCAAATATTTTGGTTTGTTCAGGTATGACTATGAGGTCATTTATTTGCTGATGACACAGAGAGGTAACATTGCATCAGATTGATAAATGCATAACTAAAAGATTTATGACAACAAAAATAAATAATTCAATTTCATAATGTAAATTTTTATCATTTTTCAAGTCAACTTCGTTTTACCTTATTATTAGCCTGGCTGTTTTCGGAGAAAACCCGAGGTATTGTCATAGCCAGCTCGTCGTCTGCCGTCAGCCTTCTGCTGTCCGCCGTAGGCTTCGTGCTAAAACCTTAAAATTGGCTCTAAAATCAAAGTGCTTCCACCTACAACTTTGAAACTTCATATGTAGATACACCTTGATGAGTTCTACACGCCACACCCAATTTTGGGTCACTAGGTCAAAGGTCAAGGTCACAGTGACCTCTAGAAAAAAAAAAAATTCTGACAAGCTTTCACAGCCAAGCGTTGGCACCCGTTATGCTGTGCTCTTGTTCTTATTATACTGCAACACGGTTGACTCGTGGTACTTGAGGAATATTCACTTGCGTCTAGAAACGATCTTCATGTATCAGATAAATGATTTTAAGGACAATCATGTTTAACTTAACTTTATTGGACAACTGCCTTTTTATGACGAAAATCCTTCAATATTAACTGCCGTAGAAACGAATTCAACCCCACCGTCCGCCATTGTTGTTTAATTTTTTCTCCTGGTAGATTCGCGGTAAAAAGGTTAAACAGCACCAATTTTAAAATAAACCTGAATAATCAAAGCTCTGACATACCATTCAAAGTAACAATCAATAAGTATATAACAATTTAAATAAATAGATTTTGAGACATCAAATAAAATAAATAGCACAGTTATTTTCAAGCAATGTCGTATTTTTTCGTTACGACAATTAGATGAACTATGCAAATTCAAATATTGTTAAATTCTGAGCTTTTCAACATTATCTTATAAAAAATTGATTCCAATCTATAGCAAGAGATGTTTTCTGTCAGATTTGACAAGTAGGTCACGCAGGTTAAAAATCCAGAGGGCGAGTTAACCGGGTTTAAGTATATTCTTCCCTTGGCATTTAAATGGAGTCGCTTTTGCCTATTTGTCAAGGACCAATAGTCCAAGGAAAATAAAACACATATCATTATGTTAATATGCATTTTTATCAAATGAAACTAAAAGAGGTCCAACATGGAGGCACCATATTGCTACATTGTTCCTAAATGGAGGACCGACCAATTATCAAAGACAAAATATTATAGCGAAAATGCAATGATTATAACGTTTCATTACCGGTGTTTTATTTTTAACAGATGCATAATATCACAGCATACTAAGTATTTTAGTATTTCGTGTATTTAAATAATCTACATGGCGTAAAGACATATAGTCTGTATAGTCTGCAAATCTGGGCAGTATAATCCGCAAACCTGGGCTGTATGGTCTGCACATCTTGGCTGTATGGTCTGGGCCGTATGGTCCATTTTCGGTATGGTCTTTAAACCTTTCAAGCAAACTTCATTTTACCTTATTATTCTTCCTTTGGCATTAAAGTGGAGTCGCTGTATTCTACTTGTCAAGGACCAATAGCCAAAGGAAAATAGAATGCTTATCATAACGTTAACATGTATTTTTATAAAATGAAACAAAAACTGAAACTTGGTTAGTTTGTTTTTTTCCGATTTCATTAACACCCATTCATGATATTGTTTTGAAATTTTAATGAGGTCAAACATGGAGGCACCATATTGCAACATTGTTCCTAAATGGAGGACTGACCAATTATCAAAGACAAAATATTATAGCAAAAATGCAATTATAATATATGCATTTATCCCTCCTATGTACTTTATTTCATAATAATCATTATACCCCCACAAACAAAGTTTAGGGGGGTATATAGGAGTGAACTTGTTTGTCGTTCGGTCTGTCGGTCGGTCTGTTGGTCTGTCTGTCGGTCCATATTAAGTGTCCGCTCTCTAATTCAAGTAGTTTTCATCTGATCTTCACCAAACTTGGTCAGAAGTTGTATGTACATGATGTCTAGGACAAGTTCGAACATGGGCTTTGCCGGGTCAAAAACTAGGTCACGGGTCACTTAGTGCGTTTTAAAAATTCAGCTTGTCCGCTCTCTAATTCAAGTAGTTTTCATCCGATCTTCACCAAACTTGGTCAGAAGTTGTATCTAGATGATCTTAAAGCCAAGTTCAAACATGGGCTTTGCGGGGTCAAAAACTAGGTCACGGGGTCACTAAGTGCGTGTTTTAACATTCAGCATGGTGTCCTCTCTCTTATTAAAGTAGTTTTCATCTTATCTTCACCAAACTTGGTCAGAAGTTTTATCTAGATGATCTGAAGGCCAAGTTCGAACATGAGCCATGCCAGATCAAAAACTAGGTCACAAGGTCACTTAGTACATATTTTACACATTGAGCATGGTGTCCGCTCTCTATTTCAAGTAGTTTAAATCCGATCTTCACCACACTTGGTCAGAAGTTGTAACTAGATGATGTGTAGGTCAAGTTTGAACATGGGCCATGCCGGGTCAAAAACTAGGTCATTGGGTCACTTAGTGCGTTTTTAAACATTGAGCATGGTGTCTGGTGTTTTTTGTGAAGACAACGTGAAAAATATTCTATGTCAATGCGTCATGTGGGGGTATTCGTCACGTCTGTGACAAAGGCTCTAGTTTTTATTTAGTTTTTATTTTGTCTTTCAGTTAAATAAACAAATAATGTTTGTTTAATTAAATGATTATGTGTTACGTATATTTATTAAATGTTATTTATTCTATGTCATTAGGTAACAGACATCCACATAAGCCGTTATTATGGTTTTAAACGTGCACCCGACCTTCAAGACTTTTGTGATACACATCTTACTGTCATCAAGCCGGACTTTGTTTTAGCAACAGGTATAATTGTATCATAGGCCTTTACCAAGGACGTTTAAGCACAGAGTTACTGCTGTGCCTGAAGTTCCAAATCAGGGATTTTCCTTTGACATCTGATTCTGCTCCTTCAGCTCATATAGTAATAACATAAATTAACTTTCGTTTTCGACTGATTGCCAGAAAATAATTTGTAACATACTGCATCAATCTAAATTTAGAGTTAATTGACGATTGGTCGAATAAGAAAAGTGCTCGATGCATTCACATTGCGTCACACGATTTACATATGTTCAAGGGGATATCCCTGTACCGATTGGATGTCAAATCGAGGCATACGGGGAAACACCACAATTCAGTTTATGTGTGTTTACTCCCCTGGAAAATGGAGAACGCTGTGTTCATGAATTACTGAAACACATGTATCGTCAAAATTTGGCAGAAAATTACAGTTTTTGTAAGTAATATGCTGACTAAAGTAAAGGTGGAATGATCGTTTTAGTTGTCCTGCTTTTTGGTCAAATTTCCCGACAATTTTTTATGGAATCTCCCGATTTGGACCTGAAAAATTCTGGCATGCATGGATTTCAGATGTAATTTTTCGAATACTTTTCCCCCATTCAAAATCCAGACCGATTGATGTTGTTGGAAAATATGATCCCTGGTAATAACATTGTCCGTCTGTCCACTTCTTTTGAGAAGTATAACTCTTGAACAATGAAAGGGATTTAAATAAAACTTCATGTAATGAAAAAGGACTTTAAGGGAAAAAAGCAGTGTACACAAATTGAACATCTCACTTCATGATTTACAGATTTATTGTCCTTTACTATTTGTTCTGCCTCTTTAGTAATTTTTTTGCGTGGATCATAATTTATTTAGTATTTAGGGTATTTAAATGCAACCTTGTATGTTAATGGAGAACATTGAAAGGAGGTGCAGAGTACAAAATTGCAACTCTTGTGTCATAATTTGTGTGAATAATTGCATTTGCTTCATTATTTTGGCTGTTTTCGGAGAAAACCCGATGTATTGTCAATTTGTCATAGCCAGCTCGTCGTCCGCCGTCCGGTGTCTGCCATCCGCCGTGATAAAACCTTAACATTGGCTCTAAAAAAAAAGTGCTTCCACCTACAACATTGAAACTTAGTATGTACATTGATGAGTTCTACACGCCACACCCATTTATGGTTCACTAGGTCAAAGGTCAAGGTCATTGTGACCTCTAAAAAAAATAAAATTCTGACAAGCTTTCATTTATTATCCCCGCCGAGATTTTTTTCAGAGGGGATATAGTAATTGGTCCTGTCCGTCTGTCCGGCCGTCTGTCCGGCAGGCCGTAACTTTGTCCGGAGCATAACTCCAAATCTATTCAATGGATTTACTTAAAACTTGAAATATAAACAGATGGCAAGTAGGAAAAGTGCAGTGACCAAGAACCATAACTATCTACCTTAGTTTTTGAATTTTCTCCCCTTTAATATAACTTTAAAGTAAATTTTTGTCCGGAGAATAACTCTAAATGTACTTAAGGGATTTACTTGAAACTTGAAATAAAAACAGATGGCAACTAGGAGAAGTGCAGTGACCAAGAACCACAACTCCATCTACCTTAGTTTTTTTAATTATCTCCCCTTTTATATAATTTTAAAGTAAATTTTTGTCCGGAGCATAACTCTAAATCTACTGAAGGGATTTACTTGAAACTTGAAATATAAACAGATGGCAAGTAGGAGAAGTGCAGTGATTAAGAACCATAACTCTATCTACCTTAGTTTTTGAATTATCTCCCCTTTTATATAACTTTAAAGTAAATTTTTGTCCAGAGCATAACTCTAGATCTACTAAAGGGATTTACTTGAAACTTGAAATATAAACAGATGGCATCTAGGAGAAGTGCAGTGACCAAGAACCATAACTCTATTTACCTTAGTTTATGAATTATCTCCCCTTTTATATAATTTTAAAGTAATTTTTTGTCTGGAGCATTACTCTAAATCTACTGAAGGGATTTACTTGAAACTTGAAATATAAACAGATGGCAAGTAGGAGAAGTGCAGTTTCTAAGAACCATAACTCTATCTACCTTAGTGTTTGAATTATCTCCCTTTATTTAATTTCAAAGTAAACTTTTGTCCGGAGCATAATGAATTATTTGTTTTTACAAATATTATTCTACTCTCTAAAACAAATGTTGACATACAAGCGAACACATTTCGGCAGGGATTTGGCACTACTGTGACAAGCTCTTGTTCAAAACTGCATCCGCAGCGGAGCGTTGGCACCCGTTATGCGGTGCTCTTGTTTTTGTTTAGTCCATTTCCTTGGGTTTGAAGCATAACTGTGGAAGTATGGAAGGGATTCAAATAAAATTTCTAATGGGGCTTAAGGGGGAGCATGGAGTACAAGGACTAGTGCCGTTTAGTAAATTTTCTTGTGCGAAGCATAACTCTCTTAGTATGGAATCTTTTAACATAAAAATTTAACAGAAGACATTGAGAGTACCGGTAAGTGCAAACAACTCTTTTGTCAGAATTTTTGCAGCTAGTGCCTTTTGCTTCATTTTTGGATAGTTTGTTTTGTTGAACATTATTCTCCAGTTATTTAAGGTATTCAATTGAATCTTCATTTTATGATAGATGGCTTTAAAAGGAATGTAAAAATATGAGGACCATAACGCTACGTCTTCAATGTATGCAGGGTTATTGCCCCATGTTTAATTTACATGTGTTTAGCATAAATTCATAAGTTTTGAAGATATTTTTTAATGGAGAATTACTGTTTGAGTATTGAGGGGAATCTTACAAAGGTTCATGTCATTTAAAGGAGCTTTGAGAGGCAGAATAGAGAACATATACAACTATTTCTACAGAATGACAGAGCTATTGTTCTTTATTCATTTTCTGTTTTCTGGTTTGTTTAAATTAAAATTAATAAAACTTGTTTGTTTTTTCAAGAAAAACTTATGGGGCAAACAATTATTGGGTGCATTCAGCTCTTACACTGGCAGCACTTGTTTATTTTAATAATCTTCTCATGCTTCATGATATAAAAAAAGTAGTGTTGTGGACTTTTCTTAACCCATTTATGCCTAGCATCTAAAAAAAAGGCATTGGCAAACAGCGTAGACCCAGATGAGACGCCACATGATGCAGCGTCTCATCCAGATCTGCGCTGTTTGCTTAAAGGAGTTTATGTAAAAAATATTCTAAATATAGAAATAAATATACTAGACATCACTAATTTTGGAAATAAATTGATCCAATTTAGAAGGATGGGACAGTTCACTAGGCATAAATGGGTAAAGCAAATTAAATCGGTGGCTGCTGGTAAAAACAGCTTGTCCTGTGAACTACTTCTTTGATTTCTGTTTATTTATTTTTTAATTTCTCACCAATTGTATTGAAAAGGAGACATAATGTGTGACATAGATGGTCCAAAGATTCTATGAAGATGGCCCTTTTTCCAATTTTTTAAATATTTTTTTCATAAAACTGAATGATCACATTGCATAATTTTGTTTGACTTGACCTATAATATGTAACATGATATGTTGCATGCAACTATTACATTTAAACCTTCATGGTCAAGGTCATATATTGACATAACATTTCAAAATATGGGACTTCCAAATTTGGTGTAACCTTGTCAAAGCAGCATCAGTATGTGGCGGTTTGAATGACCTTCGGTGTTGTTCACAGGCGACCTTACAGATGCAAAGTTCAAAGATCTGAGGGGTTCAAAGCAGTTTTTGGACGAATGGAAGACGTATCAAAACATTGTTCAACATTGTCAGAAGACTGTCACCACCTGGCTGGATCTGAGGGGAAACCATGGTTGTTATTTGTTTTAACATTAACCCATTTATGCCTAGAGGACTCTCCCATCCTTCTAAATTGGATCAATTTATTTCCAAAATTAGGGATGTCTAGTATATTTAGTTCTATATTTAGAATATTACTTACTGAAATTCCTTTAGGCAAACAGCGTAGACCCAGATGAGACGCCGCATTATGTGGCGTCTCATCTGGGTCTATGCTGTTTGCAAAGTCCTTTTTTCAGGACGCTAGGCATAAATGGGTTAAATATGGGCCTCGCTCTGGGAAAAAATATTTGTTATTTAAAGGAAGTCTCTTCTTAGCGTAATTCAAGTTTAGGCAGAAAGTGTGGTTCCTGATTAGCCTGTGCAGACTGCAGAGGTTAATCTGATATGACACTTTATGCACATTCATTATGCCCAGTTTTCCGAGAACAGGGCTTGTATTATTTTTGGAGATCTTTCTTTATTGTGCCCTATGCAAGTAATAGCGTTGGTTCCAAAATTTATAAAACTAGCACACAGAAAATAAAATTTATTACTGTAAAGATTTTGCGGATATTCGTATTTAAAGAAGGAAGTATTAGTTTTATTAAGAAATAGAAAGAATGGGCTTTTACTTCAGTTGGGATGGAGATATTGTTCTGAAATTCATTTGCATGTAGGTTACAGGGTTATCTAGGATATGAGTTGCGATCTGGGAAAACTGGGCATAATGCATGTGCGCAAAGTGTCATCCCAGATTAGCCTGTGCAATCTGCACAGGCTAATCAGGGACGACACTTTCCTTCTAATTTGGATTTTTGCTAAGAAAAGAGTTCATTTTATCGAAAATGTCATAAAAGCGGAAAGTGTCGTCCCTGATTAGCCTGTGCAGACTGCACAGGCTAATCTGGGATGACACTTTACGCACATGCATAAAGCCCAATTTTCTCAGAATATGATTCCATTTGGGGCCTAGTGAAGTAAAGACCACTTTTTTAAACACAGAAAAGGATTGTCCATGAAAATACTTAAGTTGGAATGTAGGTATTGTTCTGTAATTGTGTTTCTATGTACCTTACAAGCAGACCAAAAGTTGTATTGCATTTGGAGCCATTTGAGTCATTGTAACTTCAAATAGTAACATTGTTTCTGATTAATAACTGTTTGTGTTGGTAGGTTTTGTGCTTTATTTTGTGTGTGGGTAGCTTATAAGCAAACATTGCTTTCAAAGTTAATTAAATTCAGCTAATTTAATTGGTAACACGATAAAAAACACGTTTCTTGGACTGGTCACATTTCTTGAATAATTATACATTTTAAGCTTAAACTAAGCTACAAATCTATGTACTCAACCTCAAGAATTGCGTAAGTGGTCTTTATATCAGTTGACTGACAGAAAATAAAAGCAGAAGAAAAGTCGAGCTATGATACACAGTTACACTATAATAAAACACAAAAATAATTGAAATTACAATAAAGAGGTGAAGATTATTATTTGCATTTTTATGCCCCCCTTCGAAGAAGAGGGGGTATATTGCTTTGCTCATGTCGGTCGGTCGGTTGGTAGGTCGGTCGGTCCGTCCACCAGGTGGTTGTCAGACGATAACTCAAGAACGCTTGAGCCTAGGATCATGAAACTTCATAGGTACATTGATCATGACTTGCAGATGACCCCTATTGATTTTGAGGTCACTAGGTCAAAGGTCAAGGTCACGGTGACCCGAAATAGTAAAATGGTTTCTGGATGATAACTCAAGAACGCATACGCCTAGGATCATGAAACTTCATGGGTAGATTGATCATGACTTGCAGATGACCCCTATTGATTTTGAGGTCACTAGGTCAAAGGTCAAGGTCAAGGTGACCCGAAATAGTAAAATGGTTTCCGGATGATAACTCAAGAACGCATACGCCTAGGATCATGAAACTTCATGGGTAGATTGATCATGACTCGCAGATGACCCCTGTTGATTTTGAGGTCACTAGGTCAAAGGTCAAGGTCACAGTGACCCGAAATAGTAAAATGATTTTCGGATGATAATTCAAGAACGCATATGCCTAGGATCATGAAACTTTATGGGTAGATTGATCATGACTCGCAGATGACCCCTAATGATTTTCAGGTCACTAGGTAAAAGGTCAAGGTCACGGTGACCCGAAATAGTAAAATGATTTTCGGATGATAACTCAAGAACGCATATGCCTAGGATCATAAAACTTCATAGGTAGATTGATCATGACTCGCAGATGACCCCTATTGATTTTGAGGTCACAAGGTCAAAGGTCAAGGTCACGGTGACCCGAAATAGTAAAATGATTTTCGGATGATAACTCAAGAACGCTTTTGCCTTGGATCATGACACTTCATAGATACATTGAACGTGACTTGCAGATGACCCCTATTGATTTTCAGGTCACTAGGTCAAAGGTTAAGGTGACAGTGACAAAAGTCGTATTCACACAATGGCTGCCAGTACAACGGACAGCCCATATGGGGGCATGCATGTTTTACAAACAGCCCTTGTTATAACATGTACATATATAATTTCAGATTCATTTGGTACACCCAGCCATGGCCATGAGGATAATTTGTTCAGGTTACTCATCAACACTTCCACTACATTCTATACAGTCTGCAAAACTAACTTATTTTTTTCATAGCCAATAGGGCTATGAAACATTCAACATTTCATTGTCAGAGGCAATTGTTATATAGCCAAAAAGATTTTTTATTATTTGACATTGAAATTATTGTGAAACATATTTACATATTGTATAATGATGTATAGCAATAAGTGGGTTAAGTTTACTTTCATTATTGATATTCTCACTGTCAGCCATGAAGAGTAATTCACTCTTAAAGTGCTGCACTGTATTTTTGAATCTTTATTCAATTATTTTTCAAATCTGGTTCTTACCCTTGAACTGAACTGCATTAATAAAACTAGGACAAACTCACACATTTCAAATATCAGTTTCCTAATTATACTTGTTCAATGAAGGCAATATTCAACAATCAATTTTGACATTTTTGCATTTTCAAAGTTAATTAATAACGTTTCAGTATCTCAAACTGTTTTTGTATGAAAGTACATGCCAAAAAAGGCGAGAAAACAAGAGAATTTAAATTGCAGGTTATTCTCAGCTCAGGGTGGAGAACACCCAAGTTCCTACGTGTACCACCACAAGAAGCCATACGGGACATACTCGTTTGTGGCAGTGGATGCCACCCCCAATCCTGGACCCAAACGACCCTTCAACTTCTTTGGCTACATACAGCAGGTATTGCAAATCTCTTTAAAATCACATCCTTACAATACATGTAGCTGCTTAGGGTACCACTGTTTGTACAAAGGATATGCGCAGCGGTCTGGGAAACCAGGGCTTAATGCATGTGCGAAATGTATTTTCCCAGATTAGCCTTACCACACAGGCTAATCAGCCTTACCACACAGGCTAATCAGCCTTACCACACAGGCTAATCAGGAACAACACTTTCAGCTTTTAATGAATTTTTGGTTTTAACCCTTTGCATGCTTGTCTTCTGCTAAAATGTCGACTGCTGAATTTCTAAAATAAGCATTTTCTTCGATTTTTTTCAAAGAATACTATCAGAATAGCAAGCAGTTTGGATCCTGATGAGACGCCACGTTCGGTGGCGTCTGATCTGGATCCAAACTGTTTGCAAAGGCCTTTACAATTCGGTTCCCGCACTGAAAGGGTTAAGGGGTTCTCTTCTAAATAATCATCCAGTCTAGGCAGAAAGTGTTGTCCCGGTGGAGCATGTGCAGACAGCACATTCTAATCAGTGAGAACACTTTGCCCTGCCCATATTAACCACTGTACAAATGTCTGGAAGCCTGTGTTTTCAACTCCTTAAGGGCAGAGAAGATCTTGCTAAAACTGTCACAGCTTAAGGACTTTAGTGTGTAGATGATATTAAATGAAGAAATTTTGACTGTGACCAGTTTTGACAGATTTATGGTCATTTCTCTGTTTCCCCAATATAAATCTTGTGTTTTCCTTTCCTTTTTAATTGCTGGAAGTCCGCCAAGGATGTTCCAAAGCCCTCGCTGAAAAAAGGAGGAGGGTTGGGTGTAGGGCTTGCTACCCTTCCCTGTTGAAACCTTATTGCTACAGGAACGCCAAACAGAAAGTTCTTCCACTTAAGAATATAGTCACCAAAAATATGTGTATTCCACTCTTTTATTATTTGGCTGATTCTGTCCATCCTTTCACAGACACAAATTAAGTCAGAAACCAAAACGACAGAATAATCACCCTTTGTTGAACTTTCACAGCTGTATTACTTTTATTTGTAGGGAAAGAATGATAGCTGCAATTTTTTGTTTAATTGTTTGGAGTTAACGCTCTTGTATTCTATATATCAATGATTCTTTGTGAGGAAGCAACTAACTGGCAGATTTGACTGTGTGGAAACATGTGATATGCCTGTATCAGTGTCTGTGACACGTCTAGTTTTATAATTTTTCAATTTATTCAGTTACTTCTTTCCTTCCTTCCTTAGTTTCCGGAATGCCACTATCAGACATTACCAACAATATCCTTATTGTCTTCTTTGAACATAAGAAAACCATGCATAACGCAATTGATGGTTTAAGAAATTAAAAGAAATTAATTATGAAAAAACAAAAATAGTTTTTAAGAACAAGTATAAAGTGATGAGCGTGAAGCTCATGATCTTGTACTCATTTATGTATAATTATATGTGTCTTGTTCTAGGAAAACAGGGTTTAATGCAGGTGTTTAAAGAGTCGTCCCAGATTAGCCTGTGCAGTTTACAAAAAGTTAATCAGGGATGCCACTTTTGTTCCCCCTTAACTGGACTAAAGTTAAGAAAATAATTCTTTTAAATACACATTTTGTAAAAAAAAATGCATAAAAGCGAAAAAGTGTCACCCCTGATAAGCCTGTGCAGACTGCGAGGGCAAATCTGTGACGACACTTTGCATACGTGCATTTAGCTCATATTTTTAAGAACTAGGCTTGATTATAGGAATGTCAAGTATTTCAATTTGTTTTATGCTCAACTCTCAGCATTTAAGTATTGACTCATCTTGAAGCTGTGCTATAATTCCCTTTATTGGTTTCATATTGGCAAATTGCCATATTGTGGTTTTATCCTTAAAGATATACTTATTTGTTGCAGTCTGGAGAGGCAACACTCAACCAAATTTTGAATGGCAGCAGAACAAGCAATTTGACAATCGCTTTTGGGCATTATCCAACGTCTCTCATTACTATGGAGTCAGGCACGGATATCAGATACTTACTTAGGTAGGTAGCAATAATGACAAATGTGTTAAAGTAATTATTTTTTGTAACGCCTTCAAACTTCAAGCAAGGCTATTTAATTGAATTTTTATTTTTTTGGCTGAAAATTATTATTCATGAAAGATGCTCTGAATTCAATATCAATCTTTCAATTAAAATGCTGTAAAACCATTTTTTGTTGGCGTATGATTTTGTGGTTAAAAAGAAAGACTATTTCGTGGACATGCAAGTTCAAGGATCTCTGATTTTGGCAAAAAGAATAAAGAATTTAGGTCGGTCATTTTCTTTATTTGTAATTCTTGTCTGCGATAAAGGTTGTGGGGAGATGGTCACTTACAGGTGGTGGGCCCTTTATTTCATATGCCAGTTAACTATTCCATTGTTATGAGTTGATAGGTAATTGGCCTTTTTTTATTACATGTCAATTAACTAGTACATTGTTATGGTTAGCGGGACTGGAATGACCATCGAGAAGTGTTTGAAGCAAGAAGGCCAATTTCCAATTACAATGTATTTTTATTCATTATTAATTATGACCATAATAAATACCGGTATTTATAAAAAAAATCTGTAATAATAGGGCAGAACCAATTTCAATCAGGTGTTAATCACACTTTGTCATCTTTTTTCATTTATTGTCATTGATCAAGGGATCTTTGGCTGTTTTAAATACATCCACACTATACACACAATGGGCATCAAAGTTGTTAATAATGAGCGCTTTCTTATATATTTTTCCTAAATCAAGATAACGGTATTGATATAGCCTAACTGCATTAGTGTTTTACAGGAAAAACTGCTTCTTTACTGATACTTTTTAGTGATACCCACTATTTCAGGAATTTGGGTTTGCTTTGCCTTATGCCATATTTAAATAACTGCTCCTTTAACGCTTTCTGGCTCAGAAGCAACACTAAAATGGCTTTATGCGGCCAGCATCAAACCACATCAGTCTGCAAGTAACTGGCAGTCTGTTCAGGTTTAATGCTGTCTGCTGTTCATCAGTATCTTAAGGTTGGAAATAAAGGCTCTAAAACTTATATCTAGCAGGGGAGACTTTTCATTTTATTAGATTTTCAAAGGAACTAAAAACTGGTCAAAATGCGTATCTTTGTGGTAAAGGGTTAACCCATTTATGCCTAGTGTCTAGAAAAAAGGTCTTGGCAAACAGCGTTGTCCCAGATGAGACGCCGCATGATGCGGCGTCTCATCAGGGTCTGCGCTGTTTGCTAAAAAGAATTTTTGTAAGAAATATTCTAAATATAGAAATAGATATACTAGACATCCCTAATTTTGGAAATAAATTGATCCAATTTAGAAGGATGGGAGAGTCCACTAGGCATAAATGGTTTAATGATACTGCTGTCTGATAGGTGATGGCCACTATTTCAGGAACGTGACAGGCTACCTGTGTGGACATCTTCACACACTGGGAGGCCTGGTACGGCGCATGTTTGCCAGGCACAAGACCGGCATGCTAGAATTGGAGTTGGGCGACTGGAAGGATGAACGCATGTGAGGCAAATAGGGAGTTTATATGAGCCTTGTTCTGGAAAACGGGGCTTAATGCACATGCGTTAAGAATCGTCCCAGATTAGCCTGTTCAGTCATCACAGGCTAATCAGGTACAACACGTTTGCTTTTATTGAATTTTCTGTTAAAGGGAAGTCTTGCCTAATTGAAAATCTAGTTTAGGCGGAAAGTGTCATCCATGCGCACAGGCTAATCTGGGACAACCCTTTACATACATGCATTATCCCCAGATTTCCTGGAAAGAGGCTGAACTTACTTTAATTTATTTCATTTTAATTAGGAAAAAATTACAATATTGCCTTCAGTGTAAGATTCAAGTGTTGGTCTAACTATATGATGTAACAACTGTGTGTTCAGACAGTGCGTCCCTCATTCACATTTAAGTCTTGCTCTGAGAAAACTGGGCTTAATGCATGTGGGTAAAGTGTCATCCCAGATAAGCCTGTGCAGTCTGCACAGGCTAATCAATCAGGGACGACACTTTCCGCCTTAACTTGATTTTTGGTTAGGAGGGACTCCCTTGAAACTAAAAATACCATACAAGTGGAAAGTGTCGTCCCTGATTAGCCTATGCGGACTGCACAGGCTAAACTGGGATGACACTTTATGCACATGCATTAAGTCCAGTTTTCTCAGAACGCGGATCATTTATATTCTATATTTGTAACAGCTCATTGTGATGTGAATTGAACTGCAAGATATATATGATGACAAAGAAATTCTAAAGATATATATTATGACAAAGAAATTCTGATACAGTGTTGGTCTTAACAGGTTAGCCCTTTCCTGCTTGGAACCAAAGTGATAATGGCTATATGCAAAGAGCATAAAACCAAAACAGCCTTAGAGTTACCGTACTCGCACTCTGTTAAGATTGTATGCTGTTTGCTTCTCAATAGTTTCTTAGGGTCGGGACGAAGCCTTTAAAACAAGTAAGAAAGGTCTTAAATTTAATTTGATTTTCTAAGGGACTACAAATGTGTCAAAACGTGTATCTGAGCAGGAAAGGATTAAGAGAGTAAGCCTGGATAAATGTTCGTTGTGTTTGTTTTAGATACAGAGTCCTGGCTGTAGATAATGACATGCTGTCCATACAAGACTCTGTGATGAATCAGTGGCCTGTTGTACTGGTGACAAACCCCAAGGAAGCTTCGATGCAGACCCCTTTACATGAACCATACTATGCTGTGAACAAGTCTTCGCACATAAGGTAGGCAGGAGGATACACCTTCTCACCATAGCAACAACAGCTTAATTGCCACTTGCAGAGCATACTAGACTGGTTTGGGTTGGTTGAAAAACATGGCCATCAGGAGGGTGGGGGATATTTTTCCTTATATGGCTAAAGGAAAAACTTGTTTACATTTTAAAAGTCACATTTATTGTCAAATCTTCATGAAACTTCATCAGAATATTTGTTTTATTGATCTCTTGGATGAGTTTGAAAATTGTACAGGTCTGATGAAAATCATGACCGCTAGGGGGCGGGGAATTTATCCTAACATGGCCATAGTAAAACCTTATTAGCACTCTAAAAATTACATGTACAGTTTACTCTCGTTATCTCGACATTGTATATCTCAATGTTCTCTATGTTTCGAAGTAAGCTCAATGTTCCAACTTTTTTCCCTCTTTATCTATATTAATAAACATCACATATCTCGATTTTGGTTATGTCGATTAATTCGATATAATGATATAAAAATCTCAATTTTACATGTATTTACTGTGGTTTATCTCGAAATGCTAATAACAGTCCCAGTGTTGGCAAAGGTGAGAAATGTTTTCTTTGATACTTCACCGTCCCGCTTTGCCCAGCTGCTCCCAATATTGTGCGGTAGATAATTGATCCGTTAATTACATCAATGACAACACGTGTGTAATGTGGTTAGCCATTTACACTTGAGTAAGGCCTGTCACTTTAACTGTCACTTTAACTGCAATTAATACACAGCCTGCCGAAAGGCCGCAAGACTAATTGTTTTTACAAACAACATTCCAAAATGAATTGAGTTATATTTTTGCATAAATAAACCTTCGCAAATTTTGATTTAAATGATCGCCCATGTCGATGTCTATGTGCTGCTAATAATCAATTGAAATTAGCATTTCAAACTACAAAATGTACATGTACAGCTCAGTATTCCGGAATGTGATTTACGCATGTTCAGATGGAAAACCCTCGTCTTGATTGGACGTCAATTACATCATAACTTTAAATAGCAACGTTACCGGATGTTTGCTCGACAGTTTAGAAAAATGATAACCGCATGTGTTCATGCAATTGTAACACTTAAAACGTCATTTTAAGCATTTAAATAGCAAATACTGTAAGGTAGTAGAGACTATTATGCCACACGGTGACAGCTTTAGTTAGACCACTTAACAGGTATTTAGATGTTAAAAACAAGATAAATTTTTGTTTCAATTTTTCTTTGAAACACCTAATCGGATATCTCGAACTCTCGTTGTCTCGATATTTTTTCTTGTTCCCGCCGACTTCGAGATTAAGAGAGTAGACTGTATTTCACTCTTGATGAAACTTGGTCAGAACATTGTTCTTATGATATCTTGGGTTGCACAGTACAGGTCAGTTTCTTTGTATCTCAGGTAAGCGACTTTGGGACATTTTGAGACCTTCTTGTTTTCTGTATTGTTATGTTACTATTTTTAGCTCACTTGAGCACAATGTGCTCATGGTGAGCATTTGTGATAACCTTTTATCCGTCTTCTGTCGTAAGGAGTCAATATTTGCCTTGTTAACAGTCTAGAGGCCAAATTTATTGTCCGATCTTCATGAAACTTGGTCAGAAGATATGGTTGTGGTCTTTTGAAAAACTTATCCTTATTTGGCTATATAGATAGTAAAACCTTGTTAGCACTCTACAAGTTAATTCACTTTTCATTAAACTTGGCCAGAACATTTGTTCTAATGATATTTGGGCTGCACAGAACAGGTCAGTTCCCTTGTATCTCAGGTGAGAGACTTTTGGCCTTTAGGCCTTCTTGTTTATGAATGAGCTAAGCAGTGGAAAACGGGGTTTAATGCATGTGCGTAAAGTGTCCCCTCAGATAAATCAGGTATGACACTTTCCGCCTACATTGGATTAATTTGGATTATAGTTAAGAAGGAACTTCCTTTAAATGAAAAACACCATAAAAGAGGAATTTGTTTTCCCTGATTAGCCTGTGCAGAGGCCAATCTGGGCGTACGTTTTAGGCACATAAATTTATCCCGTATTCAGAGAGCGAGGCCTAATTTTCTTGTCACGTTGCAGAATGCTGGTGTTTACAGCAGGAACCATAACCTCTATAGATGTATTCATTGATGGGGTATACCTAGGACAGGCAACTAGCATTACAGGGCCTGTATATGTGCTACCTTGGACACCTAGTGATTACAAGTGGGGACTTCATACTTTACGCATTGAAGTCAAGGTTAATACAATCATAATTTTATAAAAAAATTAAATTTGAACCTGATAACATTTTTTTTAGATATATACTAGCTAATTCATTTTTTATATTTGAATATATTATAAGAAGAAATACAAGTACTTTACTCACCACATTAAATATTATATATATAATCACATCTCTTTAATATTATGTACATTTCTCAAGTGCATATAATAATATCAAGGGGAAATATTATTTAACAATATGGAGTATTACTATTTACAAGAATGCTATAAGTTCTTTAAGCAAATGAGCTGCATTCTGAGAAAATGGACTTCAGTCCACACGGGCTAATCAGGGACAACAGTCCACACAGACTTATCAGGGACAACAGTCCACACAGACTAATCAGGGACAACAGTCCACACAGGCTTATCAAGGACAACAGTCCACACAGGCTTATCACGGACAACAGTCCACACAGGCTTATCAAGGACAACAGTCCACATAGGCTAATTTAGGACAACAGTCCACACAGGTTAATCAAGGACAACAGTCCACACAGGCTAATCAAGGACAACAGTCCACACAAGCTTATCAAGGACAACAGTCCACACTGGCTAATCAAGGACAACAGTCCACACAGGCTAATCAAGGACAACAGTCCACACAGGCTAATTTAGGACAACAGTCCACACAGGCTAATCAAGGACAACAGTCCACACAGGCTAATCAAGGACAACAGTCCACACAGGCTAATCAAGGACAACAGTCAACACAGGCTGATCAAGGACAACAGTCCACACAGGCTAATCAGGGACAACAGTCCACACAGGCTAATCAAGGACAACAGTCCACACAGGCTAATCAAGGACAACAGTCAACACAGGCTAATCAAGGACAACAGTCCACACAGGCTAATCAAGGACAACAGTCCACACAGGCTTATCAAGAACAACAGTCCACACAGGCTAATCAGGGACAACACCCTCTTCCTGTACTTCATTTTCTTTCATAAAATGTTTCCTTTGAAGAAAATTTCCATGAAAGCTAAAAATGTTGTTTTTGATAAGCCTATGCAGAGTGCAAGGCTTATCTGCAACAACACTACATAAATGCATTATTTCATTTTACCAGTTGGTGGCTCAATAATATGAATTTTACATGCTTTCAGGATGATGTATATGGACTGCACATAAAAGAGCACGTGTTTTCATTGGACGGAACCAGTCCGCTGTTTCAGTTTAGGGCACGACTTATTCTGATGATGGATCTTGGTTCTTTGGTAAGACTTTGTTCACAAGCTGGACTAGTCGTCAACCCATTCATAGACATACAGCAGTAATGAGAGCTTGCATTAATCATTTGGAATTTCTTACCGCAATCATGTTGCTTTATTTTCAAAAAAATCAAAATTATAGTCATGGAAAAATCAAATCTTCAAAAAGGTGCTAAAGACTTCCATAATCTTACACATTGAAATGGTGACATTTTCTATTTTCACACTGGTGCAAGCAATCATTATTATAATAGATTAAACAAATTTAGTATGACCTATGCTTATTAGCGTTACTGAGCACTAAGTTCTCATATTGAGCTATTGTGGATGGATGTCTGTCATTATTTGAAGTATGATTTCTGTTGTGCGTTGTGCAAAGGTCATTTTTTATCTTTTCCACTTTAAAGACGGCGCATTATTTATCTAAGCTAGACTTAACTTCTTAGAAGGTTTATCTTGACAATATCTAGGCTGAGTTTTACTCTGAATTCAAAAACTAGGTCACCAGTTCAAATGTAAGAAGAAACTGGTTATCACACTAGAGGCCACATTTATGATTCAATCTTGATGAAACTTGGACAGAATGTTTTTCTGGACATTATCTAAGCTGAGTTATGAGAGTTTATATGAACAATATCTAGACCGAGTTCAAATATTGGTAATGTTCTTCAAAAACCTTGTTCACCGGGTTAAATCTATGAAAAATCTTGTTACAACTCTAGAATCCTTATTAAAATTTTTATGGTACTTAAACTTTGTCAGAATGTTTATGTTGACAATAGCAAGGCCGAGTTCAATTTATGGGTCACATGCGTCCAAAAACTAGGTCGTCCCGTTAATTCTTGCAAACACCTTGTTACTAACCTAGCGGCCACATTTATACCACAATTTTGATGAAACTTGGTCAGAGAGTTTATCTTGTCAATATCTTGGTTAAGTTTGAATCTGTGTCATACCTGTTGGTAAACTTGATAATCATGTCAAATCTTAGAAACACCCTTCTAACAGTTTTGAGGCCACATTTATGGTCAGCATGTTTATCTGGACAATATCTAAGGCCATTTTTATCTGGGTCTAGAGTGTTTAAAAACTATAGCCATCATGGCCCTCATGTTTTATCATTCTTTTTGTACCATTTTTTATTGACATATTTTTTGGTACCTGGCATATTAGTCATCAAGTGTTCTATCCTGAGTCGTCTTGCTTCAAGTATTTTATTTTACACTTACATGAATTGAGAATATTTATTTTATGCTTTTCGGTGGTTTATAGAACAATATCAGTGAAATAAAACTGATATTTCACTGTTTTAAACAGTGAAAAATAATAGTGAAAAATATTTTTCATTGTTTTACTGTGAAATGACGTCATTTTATCGACGAAATGACGTCATAAATCCTGGGAAATTATCCAGTTAAACTCTTTTACAATGTAAATAAACGATGCAAAAAAACATAAAACAAGGCCTATATCTGTCATCCAAGTTTGTTATTTTTCAGTTGCAAGCTGTGTTCTACCTGTTGATTGCTCTTTATGTTGGCTTACTTGTGAGTCTTCATAGATGCTCCAATATCAAGCCTTACATGATGTCAGGTGGGATTTCTTTTTTTATAGGATTCACTAATTTCAACCCATAGACCCTGAAATGATCTCAGCTCATAAATAACTCCTGAACTGAGTTCAACCAATAAGAAACCCTGAAATTAGTTTGGCACATAACCCCTGAACAAAATTCACCCCATAAATAACCCCTAAAATGTGTTCAACATATAATCCCTGATATTATATCACCCGATACCGCCTGAAATAAGCTCACTGCATAAATCTGAGTTGTTTTATCCCCCAAACACTATTGAATTAAATTCATTATTATAAACAGTTTTAAATCTCCATGTAAACTTGCAATCATTTCAGGCCAAACTGGTGTCACAGGTTGTGTGGCCAGAGTCCTCAATAGTTGGCTGTACAGGGCGTGGCTTCTGGCCCATGTTGGAAGACTTTTCTACCCTTTAGTAGGCTTCACATTGTATGTGGCCTTTGGTAAGTTGCAAGATCTGTTTAACTTAATCTATTATCGTTTAGTCTAAACCTATTTATTTTAGCTCAATATCATTTAAAGTTCTTACTACTCATTTCAAACGCTGACATCCATATCCTGGGCCTAGAACCAGTACTTTATGTCTTTATGGAGATCTAAAGAACGCTCCCACAGTGGGGATCTAACCCGTGACCGCCTGGTAGCTGTGTGGATACCATATCCATTACACCACAACGACCAATAATATTATTTATGATGGTAGTGTAATTTGCAAATTTAATAATCAGATTTAAAATTATCAATTGATTTGGGGCCCACAGTTTTGTTTACAGGGGCTCTAAAGTAATTAGCATTTCTAAGAAGTTTAGTGAATAACAACTGTTTCTCTGCACTTCATAAGTCATAAATATGGTTTCATTGCCCTGTGTTTATTGAGCCCTGTTCTGAGAAAACTGGCCTTAACACATGTGCGTAGACTGTTGTCCCAGATTAGAAGGTGCAGTCCACAGAGGCTGATAAGCGATGACACTTTCTGCTGTTATGGCATTTTTTGTTTATAAGAAATCTCTCAGTAGCAAAAATGCAGAAAGTTTTGTCCCTAAGTAGACTGTGTGGACTGCACAGGCTTATCTGGGACTACTTTTTATGCATGTGTTTTAAACCCAGTTGTCTAGAAAGATGCTCAGTTGTGTACGCTTTGTTTTTACCTGAAGAATAAGACACATTAACTTAAGTTCATAGCTTTACTTCTGTTCAGAGGTGTCAGTATTTGTTTTCCACTCTCTTACTGTGGAACAAATTAAAGTATTTTGAGGAATTTTCATACATAGATACCTTATATATAGACCTTGCTAAGGATATCATTGATTGGATGGAGTTATCATTATAAAGAATAACAAAAAATGTTTCTGCCCAATAAACTTAAAATAAAGTTAGAATGGAGGGAGTTATTGCAATGAAATTTGTATACCTTATATTAAGACGTCATTTGTGTAGGTTATGGTTGTTGGTTGGGATCAAGGTCACCGTTAATAACTGTGGAAAAAAGTTTTTGCTCAATAAATAAAAATTGAGGTTTTGTATTGAAAATCAAATGTACATACCTTATGTGGAGACCTCATTGAAATTGCATTATATTTGAGTATACCAAATTGTTCATTATGTGCTAACATTACATTTTAGAAATGAACTGAAGAGTAATGGTTTATGCATTAAGTAACTCTGACATGTTTCTGCAAATTCATGATTTACTTAACAAACAACATAGGAGACCATAATCTTAAATTTAGCCGCATTTTAGGAAAACTGGTCTTAATGCATGTATGTAAAGTGTCGTCCCAGATTTGCCTATACAGTCCACAAAGGCTGATCAGTGATGACACATTCTGCTTTTATGGAATGTTTATTGTTTATAGAAAGTCTTCGCTATATGAAAATCCAGTCTAGGCATAAAGTGTCGTCTACGATTAAGCTGTGCAGATGGCATAGGCTAATCTGGGCCGACAATTTACACACATGCATTAAGTTGTCTCAGGATGAGTCTCAATTGTATATTCCCTGGCACTAGGTCCCTGGTTTGCTGGTGAGATTCTTGACGGCCACACGGGGGTAGTGTTTGTGTGGGGGATGTACGTACGCGGCACTTACCTTCCTGCCTGCCTTTTGTATCTCTATGGAATCTTTCAGGTATGTCTAGGTGCAGACTGTCCCTGTTTTTAATGTAGATCAATGTTTTCATTATTTGACACTTATTTTATTAAATGCTCTGACATTGTACTTTTATATTTTAACCATTTTTGTTTTTTGATACAAATATACATTTTTTCAACATTCAACATTAATTCGTCACAGTTATTTTTTCAAGCCTGCTTACTGAAAGCTTTATATAGAAGTCACAATCATTGTTAATAATTGTTGTAGACTTAACTAAGTAAATTTGTCATGCAACTCATACAAATGACCGCCGTGTGAAGGCAGAATGTTGCATGTAACAACAGGTTAAATTTGGCTGTAGACTGTAGATAATATATTTGTTGTAAAATTCACACAAAAGACCACCATGAGAGAGAAGACGTCATGTTGATGAAACAGCAGTCTATCTTAAAGGCCAAGGTCACACATAAAGGTCAAATGTTAAATAGGCCATAAAAAAGCTTTTCAGACTGTTATTTCATCATTTAAAATAATGTACCAATAATCTTCACCATGTGGAGAAAGTGTGCCAACCCATGGGAAAAGGTTGAGGTCAAACTAAATGCCCAAGGTCAAACATGTACATGGTTGAGCCTCTGAAGTAATTCCAAGCATTCTTGACAATAGGCTTGACTTGTTGCTGACAGATATCTAGTTAATTTAATGAATTTTCTCTTTCTGTACTACACAAACATATTGATTCTTTAAATATGTGTTTTTGCAATCATTGAACGTCTTTATTTATAGCTCACCTAAGCACAAAGTTCTCATAGTGAGCCATTGTTATCACCCTGTCTGAGGGATCTGTGGGCTACATTGTTTGTTGTCAACTTTAGTACGCTATTGCACTATCACCAACATTTTTCATTGGGAAATAATGTTCATCCTTGTGAATAAAACTTGCTCAGAATGTTTATCTTGAACTTATCTAGGCCGAAATTGATTCTAGGTCACATTCATCCAGAACTTTGTCACCTGGTCAAATCTTAGAAAACCCTCTTATCAATCTAGAGACGACATTTATGACTATGTTAGCAGTGTTCTGAGAAAACTGGGCTTAATGCATGTGTGTAAAGTGTCGTCCCAGATTAGCCTGTGCAGTCTGCACAGACTAATCATGGACAACACTTTCCGCTTAAATTGGATTTTTGCAAAGAAGAGACTTCATTTAAACAAAAAATGTCATAAAAGCGGAAAGTTTTGTCCCTGATTGGCCTGTGCAGACTGCACAGGCTTATCTGGGACGACACTTTACGCACTTGCATATGCCCAGTTTTCTCAGAACACGATTCATATCTTGATAAAACTTGGTCAGTATGTAAATCTTGTCAATACAAAGGACAAGTTCAAATCTGGGTCCTGTGTGTACAAACATTAGGTCACCAGGTCATATCTTTTAAAATCTTTAATACTACTCTGTTTGAAACGTTTATGATTCAATTTTGACAAAATTTGGTTTGAATGTTTACCTTAATATCTAGGCCTAGTCACGTGCAACTTTGGTCACCTGATCAAATTTAAGAAAAAAAACTTGTTACTACTAAATTTTATTAAAAACCTTGTTACTACTTAGGTGGCCACATTTAAGAATCAATCAATTAATTAATCAATTAATCAATCAATCAATCTATATGCAACCAGGTAAGATTGATACATTTTGACAATACCAAGGTTAAGTCACATCCAAAAGTTATTTCACCGTACAGATGAGCGCTTTAAGGCCATCATGGCGCTATTACTTTTGTTCATTAGTTTTATTTTGCATAAAAGAAAAGGACAACTTCAGTATGTTATCTTACCAGGCAATTAAATAATGATTTTGATCATGTGTTAACACACACAATAAAAAAAAAAATATACCGGTATTTAAAAAAAAAATTAAAGCTTTTTTTTTAGCTGGATTGCATCGAAAGCCTAAGGCTTATTGGGTATAACCAGTACTTTGCATCTTTTGGGGAGATCTATAGAATTCTGCCACGGTGGGTATCGAACCCATGACCTCCAATCACAAGTCAGACACGTTATCCTCTGCACCATGTAGGCCTTCTGAAAATGTATTTACAAAACATAATTATACATTGTAATTCATCAAATATTCATTTATTTATTTCAGATGCTGACATTCAACATTCCTCTGTCAGTTTTCCTTGGCTACTACATGCAATACTATCAAACATGGGAGACAAGGAAATCCACAATATTTCACAGATTTTGCCACATTCACCTCCCTTTTCTGGCTTTAATTCTTTTCCAAAGTTATGTCGCTTTTGACGAATTCCCGGCTGCGTACGGCACAAGAGCCGTATTGTTAGGGCCAGTCAGAACTGGCTCAGTTATATTGGCTTTAATTTTTTATAATATTGGCTCTAAAACAAATGTGAAAAACTTGCACACAAACTGAGATCAATCAAAGATCTACACAATGTATCAATAAACACAGCTTTGATATCAATGCTTTTCTGTGATGTTTCTGTGAACTTTATTTATACAAATGCTTTTTACATACAAAACAATGTTTCCCATCATAATATTTACTATAAATTTTACTCTGGGATGTTTCTTGACGATAAAACAAAATGGCTTTTTGCTCTGTACCAAAAATTATTCTTACTGTTTAATTTACATGTTATTGTACGGTTTGCTGTTATATTGGCTGATACATGGACATGTATATCAAATTAAATGATTAAAAAGATTTTTACATAAATCAAATACAGGAGTGTTTTATTTCTTACAAAAAATGACACTGTTCAATAAACGCAATGTAATATTGTGCAACAATTTTTAAGTTCACTATATCGTTTTTGTGTGTTTTAAGATCTGTTTTAAGTAATTCTTAATTAATTTTGTGACAATATATTTTAATTAATTCTTTATACATGTAAAACCTTGTTAGCACTCTATAAGTTACATTTATAGTTCACTCTTTAAAAAACTTGGTCAGAACATTTGTTCTAATGATAATATGGGCTGCACAGAACAGGTCAGTTCCTTTGTATCTCAGGTAAGAGACTTTGGACCTTTCACGCACTTGTTATGACATCGGTTGATGTATATGGTGCTCTTTCTATCATAATAAACACAAAAATCATTATTTAAAATAAGATAAAAAAGGATAAATAGAATCGGAGATGGGTTAATGTGCTCAACCACTCACCAAGGCTTCTAGTTCAAGTTTTCTTTGCCTCACCAAGTATTCTTAGTATTGTTGATAAACTAATACAATTCTCTCTGTGATTAAATTCCAAAAAGAATTATGCTTTGTGAGTACATGAAGCGTAACAACGCACCTATGATATCCAGTATTGAATACTTTTACAATGGTCTCGTCCATTCCGTTTTCTTGAATCGCTCTTATGTTGGAGAACGGATAACTCATGTTCATGTAAATGCTCAGTATTTTGTATTCACATATGAGCCTTGTTCTGGGTGTAATGCATGTGCATCAAGTGTTGTCTGAGAAAAGCCTGTGCAATCGCTACGGCTATTCAGTGAGGACACATTCCACCTTAACTGGATTTTCGCTAAGAAGATACTTGTTAACAAAAAATAATAATAATAAAAGCGGATATTGTCGTCCCTGTGTGGACTGCACAGGCTAATCTGTAACAACACTTTACGCACATGCATTGAACCCTGTTTTCACGGAGCAACTATGCACAATATTTATGCACTAAAACAATAACTTGGGGTAACTTGGGGTAACACAATGGTCTGAATAGTTATTTGTGTGCTCACAGGGCGGCTTTTGTCTTTGTGAATTAAAATTTAACCTTAGATTTCGAAAACTGATGGTAAAAATCTACAAATAATAATGCATACATAACATTTGCACATTTTACCGTCATTTAACTGCAGATAACCAGCTCTAAACTTTAACCCATTTATGCCTAGCGTCTAGAAAAAAGGCCTTGGCAAACAGCGCAGACCCAGATGAGACACTGCATGATGCGGCGTCTCATCAGGATCTGCGCTGTTTGCTTAAAGGAATCTCTGTAAAAAATATTCTAAATATAAAAATGGGTTAAAACGAGGTTACATTGCTATGACAGAATACGTTGCTGGTCTTGTAACAGAATGAATCCTGAACATGGTTCCTACGGGAAAGGGTTCTTACGCTTATTTTGACATAGACGGACATTCCTTACTATGTCATTTTGACAACCAGAACAATGGTTCCTATATTATTTTGACTGCCTGTACATTCCTTCTTACGTTATTTTGACAGTCAGGACATTGGTTGCTACATTATATTAACATGCCAGTCATTGTTTCATACATTTTTTCTCTCCAGGGTACATTAATTAGCTCACCTGAACACAACGTGCTCATGGTGGGCTTTTGTGATCGCCTTTTGTCCATTGTGCGTCGTCAGTTGTCAACATTTTGCCTTGTGAACACTCCAGAGGCCACATTTATTGTCTGATCTTCTTGAAACTTGGTCAGAACATTTGTCCTATTGATACCTCGACTGAGTTTGAAACTGGGTCATGCTGGGTCAATAACTAGGTCACTAGGTCAAAAAACAAGAAGGTCTGAAAGGCCCAAAGTCGCTCACTTGAGATAACAAGATATTATTGAGACAAATCTTCTGAGTTTCATAAAGATCGGAAAATAAATGTGGTCTCTAGAGTGTTAACAAGGTTTCACTATAGCCATATAATGAAAAATGCTCCGCCCCGTGGCAGCCATATTTTTCAACCAACCGGCATCATTTTTGAAATCATCCAAGATATTATTGGGATGAATCTTCTTACCAAGGTTCATGAAGATCGGACAGTAAATGTGGCCTCTAGAGTGTTAACAAGATTTTACTATAGCATGATATAAGGAAAAATGCCACGCCCCTTGGAAACCATGTTTATTAAGCAAACATAATTATTTTTGAACTCATACAAGATATCATTGAAACCAATAATCTGACCAAATCTCATGAAGATTGGACTATAAATGTGGCCTCTAGAGTGTTAACAAGGTTTTACTATAGCCATATATGGAAAAATACCCCGCCCCTGGTGGCCATGTTTTTGAAGCAACCAAAACCATTTTTCAACTCGTCCAAGATATCATTTGGAAAAATCTTCTGACCAAGTTTCCTGATGATCGGAAAATAAATGTGACCTCTAGAGTGTTAACAAGGTTTTACTTTAGCCATATAAGGAAAAATGCCCCGCCCCGTGGTGGCAATGTTTTTCAACCAACCGGCATCATTTTTTAACTCGTCCAAGATATTATTGGGATGAATCTTCTGACCGAGTTTCATGAAGATCGGACTATAAATGTGGCCTCTAGAGTGTTAACAAGATTTTACTATAGCCTTAAATAGCCATATAAGGAAAAATGCCCCGCCCCTTGGCAGCCATGTTTATCAAGCAAACGTAACCATTTTCGAACTCATCCAAGATATCATTGAGACCAATCTTCTGACCAAATTTTATGAAGATTGGACGATAAATGTGGCCTCTAGAGAGTTAACAAGGCAAATGTTGACGCCGCACAACGCACAATGGACAAAAGGCGATCACAAAAGCTCACCATGAGCACCTTGTACTCAGGTAATCTATAAAGAAAAACATTGTGAACACTGTAGAAGTCACATTTGATGCCCAATCTTCATGTAACTTTGTAAAAATGTTTGTCTAAATGATATGTTGTTTGAGTTCAAAAATGGTTCCGGTCCATTGAAAAACATGGCCGCCAGGGGGCGGGGCAGTATTCCTTATATGGCTATAGAGAAACCTTGTGAACACTAGAAGTCACAATTATTGCCCAATCATCATGAAACTTGGTCAAAACATTGGTTTTATTGATATCTCAGACGAGTTCGAAAATGGTCCAGATCCGTGAAAAAACATGGCCGCCAGGGGGCGGGGCAGTTTTCTCTATATGTATATTGTGAAAACATGTGAACACTCTAGAAGTCACATGGCCAAGTCGGACCTTAAAGACCTCGTGAAGAGGCCGGTAGGACCTGTAAATAAACTCTGATATACACACACACACTCTAGAAGTCACATTTTTGGTCCAATCTTCATGAAATTTGGTCATAACATGTGTTTTCTGGATATGACGGTTTAGTTCGAAAATGGTTCGGATCGGTAAAAAACATGGCCGCCAGAGGAGGGGGGGGGGGTCATTTTCCTTATATTTATATAGTAAAAAATGCTTGTGAATACTCTAGAAGTCACATTATTGAGGTATTTCACGATCCGCATTTTAGACTGCGTCCAAACCGGATGTCGGCCATTCTGTATCTGTGTATTCTTCACCGCCAAAGATGGCGAACCCCAGTGGTTGCTGGGAGAACAAGTCCATAGTATAAATATCACACCTTCACCGCACTAGTTCCTATATACATAGTTTCACAAGTATATCACAAGGTACATATATATACACATCACGGTCATTGCACAGTTTTCACAGGTGTATCGTACAGTACACATATATAGACCGTTCCATAATTTAGTAATTACCCAATTATCTCCCCTGAATACTCTCCGCGTCCGCCATTACACTACTGCCAAACAACCGGTAACATATATAAGATAGCACCGATTATTCAACGGGTGAATTTCTTTCTTTTTGTAAAACTTGTTTGTTTGTCATGCAAATTGTATGAAATAAAGTTTTTCTGCTAGAGGAGATGTTAAGCTAGTGTTATAACAGAAAAATGTTTGAAAAACGTGCATTTTTTAGGTATTTGTCTAGGAAAATAAACACGTTGACACATTAAAAAAACATTTAATTAAACTAAATGCAATATTTATCATTTGATTATATGCATCAATCTTAAAATCGCGTAATCCTTTGCATTCCAGTGTTTAATTGCCCGTTTGTTCTGCATAATCCGATTATCTCGTTTTGATCAGATATTATCCAGACCAAAAACCTATCAATATATTGATAGGTCTTTGTCCAGACTTAACTAACAACATGGCGTCATCCCGGGGTGTCATAAACCACACTGGGTGGCAGATGACAGTCTGGTCATTAAACACAAATGATGATGCCACCATGTCTTCTCTTTCTGGTAGTATTAAGCAGTCATTTGGTTTAATATTTTACCTCCGACATACTTAACAGTTGCGTTCATTAGATATGTTACATATTGTACAAATTAAAAGTTATGTCCAATATAGAATATCAGAAATTGTACACCGTAAAGATACTAGCCCGTTTAATCCCTGGTTTAATTTATGAAAAAAAGTATTTGATAATTATAAAATTTACCTAAAAACATAACATTTAACGTATTTAGCGGGTATCGGTTAATTAAAACTACGTCATTTCGTATGAAGATTTAATGTTACGACAATGCACGAACGACATCATAAAAACAAGAAATTACATTTGACACGAACGGGGGTAAATAATGTTTAAAAAAATATTAATATAGATATATGTGTGTTAAAATGTTAGATATTTGCCACTCGTACTCACTAGTAACGAGTTTTCAATATACATGAATACACAGTTTAAATTGCATCATGTAAAGTTGTGTTTTTCAGTTGTATGTTAATATTCCTCAATAGCGTCATTCTCTGTACAAAACCCATCAAATTAAAATTACATGTTAATACTGTCATGCACTTCGCTTTTAATAGGGCTTTGTAGTACGTTTATTTTCAATGCACCCCTTATACTTTCTATTACTCACGTGTTTATCACACTAACGTACTCATGCCATTCATAATTATATTTTTATAATTAGATGTATTACTATTGTAATTTATTGAAGCTTTTCTGCAAAAAATATTACGGCTTATGCATAGAGCTCTTTGTTGTGTCAAATTGTCGGCCTTTTAGTCTTCAGATAATCTTTATTTTGATGCTTATGCCGCGTTTTTAAAGTTGCAAATAAATGTATTAATACATTCGTTTGGCGCTTAATAATATATTATTGAAATATTATTTAGGTGTTTTTTTCGGAGTTTTTTTGTGTGGATTAATTGACTAAACATTTGGTGTCGTTATCCATATGTTTTGCGTTACTTCAAAGACCTATAAAATACATTGTTTAGTATTTTTTAGCTTTATAGCTGTTAAATGATTCACAGATGAAAATATAGATATATCACATAGATCACATTCTCTTCATCTTCCGAATAATCACATAAAATATCGTCAAGATCAATATCACTCTCTCACGATAAAAAGCTCGTTTTTTAACGTGACAAAATTCCATCACAAAAAAAAATAATTATAAATCCAAACCACAATTTTTTATCTTTGATATCAGTTAGAACAAGAAAAATAAAGGAAGGCGTATCAAACATATCATACTTAATATAATATGTTATGATTTTGGAATGTAGATTTTTACCACATGAGACCAATTACAAACAATTAGCGGCAATTAATTGCGCGAGAATCTTTAATAAGTATTAATTAAAATATAAATTGCTTGATGTTGCGGCTATTAAAATCAACACAACAAAACATGCGTGAATTGTTTGTGAAACGTTAAAAGTAACAAGTCTAATCAAAGACATAGTATGAGCGACTGAACCGGCAAATTTTCGCCGATGATTACCACTTGATTACAGATATAAAAAAACAAATACACGAAAGCATTTTAAACATTTTATTTGTAACAATCAATCTCAACTTCAAACAATCATTTAAACAACAAAAATGTGATAATCGCCTCACATTAATTCATTAAGTAATTTATTTATCCGACAACGGTTAAGCGGGTATTCTCTACGTTTTTGGCTTTTGGAATCGCAGTCTCGCACCAGTTAGCAGCAGTGTAATGGCGGACAGTCACGTGACTGACAATATGGCGGCGGTCAATTTATCGATTATGGAACGGTCTATATACACACGGGTTATACAGACGTTGGGGAAATGGACCACATGTTATTTTCTTTCACACGTACATCACAGGGTTCGTATATACACACATCAGTCATTACAAACACTGAACAAGTATCTAGACCGCATGCCATGCAACCAAGAAGTCCTCAGTTTCCAGACAGTTCTTTATAAAGCCTATATCTTGTAGTATGTAAGTAGAAGAATAGTCTTCGTATATGAAATTCTAACATAAGCGTTTTGTCTCTATATGAAGGGTGGTTTGGGACTATGATTGACCAGTCAATGAGGGTTTGGGCTAGTAGAGCAGGGGAAGTAACTTGTTTGGTGAGGTCCATAGATTCCAGTAAATTCCAGATTTGGCACATAACTGGGGCTCTTACCTGTTCCAATGCAGAGCAGTGTAACAGGAAGTGTTCGATTGTTTCATCTTCCACTTTACAGTTCGGGCACACTGCGCTTATGGCATACTGGTTGAAGCGGCATCTGTTTACTTGGAGGACGTAAGTGCCGGTGAGTAGCCTGAATCTTGTAGGCAGTCGAGTTACCTCTAGTGCTGAGGAGCATCCAACTTGTATCAAAGGATGAAATTTGCCAGGTGAATATTGAATGTTCATGTATTTCAAAGAGGAATATGTGCGGGCGATCCTATCGATATATTCTTTCCAATAATTCACTACCGTTTTATGTACCTTTAATCTTCATTGGGATTTATTAAGAGGGTTTTGCAGATAATCATCAACATCTCCTAGGTCATATTTTACAAGGAGAGGGAGCACACAGTTTATCCATGATGAGGATTTTCCTGATTTCACAGAAAGTTGTCGTACCACAATTT
This sequence comes from Dreissena polymorpha, assembly GCF_020536995.1. Taxonomy (NCBI): domain Eukaryota; kingdom Metazoa; phylum Mollusca; class Bivalvia; order Myida; family Dreissenidae; genus Dreissena; species Dreissena polymorpha. The sequence continues at coordinate 14,191,107 of NC_068357.1, forward strand.
GGCGTTCAATACTAGACTCCTTTTGGCCACATATATTGTTGAAAAAGTTTAAGATTTTCAGATGATATAATGCTTCAATTGGTAAAAGTCCTGTAAGGATAAGCACGCAGGGACCTGCAGCGTTATTTGGCAGAGAAAGTATCTGTTTAATAGTTTTCCTTTGGAACAGGTCCAGTTGTTTGATGAGAGTACTATTTGGTGTGAATATTTCTATGCCGTAGGTGAGCACAGGAAGAACAAATGACTTATAAAGATCCAGCATTGATTTATGGTCCAGACCATTATGACCGTGCAGCCCGGCTCCAAGGAGACTGTACAGAGCACGTCATGCCTTTGAGATGTTCCCTTCTACGTTCACTTCAGCTGTTTCACAGACAGACGTCGTTCTTGTTATACCTAAATGGACGGAGGTATCGACATGATTAAGGTTAATTTCACCCAGTTTGAAGCATTCACTTTTAGGGATTGTTGTTCTTTTGGAAGGTTTGATATTTAAGGCCACAGTCTTTGTGGGTTGAAGAAGGTAACGTTCTTCATTTGCAAATGATAGGGACATGTTTATCATTAGCTGTACATCTGTGTGGTCTCTACCCATTAAACATACATCATCTGCGCACGCTGAGCTATTAGCGAGTACGGTGCCAATACGCCCACCTCGTCCGGTGTCGGCTAACCTATCCAGTAAAGGATTGACGTAGAGCTTGTAGAGGTCCGTGGAGAGGATCCCTCCCTGACGTACTCCTTGTGATATATCGAAGGAACCACTTATTTGGGATCTATACTTGACCACACTGGATGAGTTTTCATGCAAGGATTTCAAGAAGAGCCAATGACCGTCGTTTATACCTGCATGGTAGAGTCTGCGTAAAAGTTGGGAGTGGTCGACCACGTCGAACGCTGACTTGGCGTCTAAGAACACCACATGAGCAGAGGTTTTTAGGTCTGTACACTCGCGATAGTACTCTTCCAGGATAAAGGCAGCATTTAAGGGGGAGGACCCTGACTTGAAGCCTCGTTGTGAAGCATTTTGCACTTTTAAAATACAGTCTTGAATTCTATTTCTTAAAAATGTCTCTATAATTTTGCACAGAGTAGGTAGTACTGTTATTCCTCTGTAATTCCCTACTTCAGATGGGACACCTTTCTTTTTAAAGACCGGGGTTAGGATACCTCTTTTCAAACAGGTAGGATTTTCTCGGTTATTGAAGATAATGTTGATGATTTCAAGAATACTAGTTCTTAAACTGTCCGGGCCAAATGCAACGTGCTCTATGTTAATACCAAAAATATCCGCCGCTTTACCTTTATGAATTGTTTTCAGGGCTTTTGTCAGTTCAGCAGATGTCACAGGAATCACAGGTGAGTTGGAGACGATATTGGTGATTGCGGATATCTCACATTGAACCTGACTGTGATAGGTTTTATCAAAATTGGTGTCATCTGAGTGTTGTGCTAAGTGCTCGAAGTGTGCTTTGAACCCCTCGAGAATACCATCTGTTCCTGAGTAGAGTGTTTCTCCTACATATAGATCTTCAACCACTTGTTTCAAGGATCCTCTCTGTTTATTAATCAGTTTATAAAATAGTTTCTTGTCACATGATCTAGAGTTCATAATCTCTTGTTTCTCATCGCTCAATTTCTTAGCGGCACTAACCCTACATAGTCGCCTAAATTCCTTCTTGGCGCTCTTTCTTTCAATGAATGTTTGGTCACACGTTTCATTCTTACTACCATTCGCTTTCCATAGTTTGTTTATTATTCTGAGATTCTTTAAGGATTGAGATATTTCATTGTTCCATATTGCTAATTTGGGTTTAGTGTTTCTTGGTTTTTTCCTTTCTCCCTGTACTTCATGAGCTGCATGGCACATAATATTACAAATTTCAGTAACTGACTTTTCTATTGGTTGATTAATACGCGATCCACAATTATTGAGCTTTGAAGCAACGAGATCAGCATAATATTGTTTATCAATTTTGTCCCACTTTACACTATTCATAATAGTTAATTTAGCCTTAGTACAGTCTCCTGATGGTTTTGCTGTAAGCTCAAGTTTTATAATAACTGTGATTGGCACGTGGTCAGAGACGTTTGACACTATTGGGAGAACTTCTTTATTTCTGTGTATAAAGTGGTTAGAGTTTGTCGCTAGAAAGTAATCTATTTCAGATTCAGACGCCCCACTTGGATGGAAGAACGTAGAGCCTACACATGTATATTCCAGTTGAAATTCGTCTATGAAATTGTCAATATAGGATCGTCTTCTTTCAGAGTTTTGCGTTCTAAGGTCTATATTTAGGTCGCCGCCTATAAGGATGTTGTGAGAGTTTCTAAACTTAGAGATAATCTCAAAAAGTTCATCAATGACACTACAAAAGTCATCAGTACTAGTACTGTACCCCTGACAAGGCATGTATACACACACAATGAGAGTTTTCATCTTGCATGCGTTTCTGTCGCAGATTTCCACACATTGGATTCTTTCCGAACCTTCATGGAGGGGTTTGATGAAACTGCTTATAGATTTGTCCCACAGTATGGCCACTCCACCATATCCTCGGGGTAATTGGATAGGCAATAAAGGATCATTAAAGTCTGATCCTTTACCTGCGTAGTCTAGTTTATCGGATATTTCACCACCGAGGAGCGACATTTGAATTTGAAAGAGCCAGTGTTCTTGTAGTAATATAATGTGACATTGTTTCGACATTTCTAAAATAGCGTGTGTTGATGCTTTCATATCTTTACAATTGAACGAACCTACTCGCAGTAACACGTGGTCCTCGATTGCTAAAAGTTTAGGATGTTTGAGGCTGTTCGTCGAAAATTTCTGGTTGCATCAGCTGTAACCACTTCTGTCATGCCAGGATTACCCATCTTATCCAGACTTGAGCCTGCTTTGCTGTTACCAGACTGTGACATGCAATGGATGCTGTTTCCCCGTAGGTCGCTTCCTGGTCTGGGGTGATGAGAGGCGTCGTCCGGTAGCGTACATCGAGCGATGTTCACCGGTTTGGCACTTCCGGGTACCGAGCGTGGGTGGCTATCGTCTGGCAGCTGACGTAAGACACTGCTTGCCTGCTGTGCACATCCTGCTGAGGGCTGACAATGAGGGTGTTTAAGTGAGGCGCTACTCTCCGGCTGGGCCCTTCCTGGTACCCTGTAACAGTTATCGGTAGGCGGATTTGCCGGGACACTGCTCATGGTCTGATCGCCTCCTGGCATAGAATGAAGGCTGCGTGCAGGGGGGAAGTCTGGGATGCCTCTATGCCAAGGAAAACCAGGTGGAGGTATAGGGAATGTAGGTGGGGGCCATTTCAGGATTTGTGGGGGTATAATAAATGTTGGTGGCGATGGTGTCACATGAAATAGAGGACCTCCTGTGAAAGGTCTAGGGTCGGTAGTGTTAGACTGTATATTTGGCATACATGAACTGGGTGTAATAGAATCGTCCTCACATGAAGATTGTGTGCTATTATTAAAAACTTTAGCAATGAAGTCGATTTTCTTTTCCATTTCTCCAAATACAATATCTGAAATTTTATCATGCAGCGCTTGACAGCTTATCGCAAATTTGCTCCTAATGTTTCCAACCTGATCTGATTCAGACTTATTGTTAATTGATGGCGATACAGATTCATTCGTCATAAAAGTGTTCCCAATGTTTTGAGTATTACTGAGGAGTGTCTCATTTTCGAACATGGAGATTCTAGTAGTTAGAGTTTTAATTGTCAGATTCATTTCGTTGTTTCTATATTCAAGTTTTTTTACTAATGCTTCGAGTCTAGTATTGTCTTTTTGGAGTGCGTCCATCTTTTTATCTTTGATTTTTAATTCACTCTCCCATTTGGTTAGCTTGATTTCTTTTGCACGAATTTCATCAGACCGCAAGCATTTGTCGCAGTTCTGTGTAGGGACAGACTGTTGATGACTGAGGATTGATTTCCAGCCTGCCGGAGAGGCGGTAGTGCAAGCAGGTGAGGAGTAACCAGGGTGCGAAGTGGACTGATTGATGGAGTTATGCTCGCTGTGGGTGGTTGCTACGCCTCTGGAGTTATCAGCATCATGTCTGGGAGAAGCAGTGTTATTACGGGCTGTGCCACTTGTCATGTTAATCTGGGACTGGTTTGCGGCGCAAAGGTTACAGATCACGCTACCGCCGTTCTTGTATACACATGCCAGGTGGCAAGTACCCATACAACTGTCACATGCCTCACTGTTGTCCATTATGATAGTTTCGCAGGCCACACAACGATCACCTAACTCTTCATCCAGTATATCTTGTGCACATGTCAAGACACAGGGAGGTGGTGGAGCTAATGCAGGCAGGGAGGATACGCAGAGCTTACATTTGTATTGTTTGTTCTTATTGTCTTTGTCTTCGTTGTATGATATTTCAAATTCTGTCAGTTTTTCACACCGGTAGTGTATCCAATGATTACCAAATGTGCAAAGGGTACTACGAGATTTACATTTCTTGTTACAGCCTCGGCAAATATCAGAAGGTTTCTCAGAGTTCTTGTTCAGAGCTTTTTCTATTTCAGATTGCAATGTTCTGTTTATGTATTCAAAACTATAACCACAAGTAGACTGGGCGTCTTGAAGCATAGACTGGAGTTTGGGAAGGTCAGCGTCAATGAATCCCTGCATACCTTTTCCGTTGACCAGGCATCTACTGGTTGTAGGATAGATGTTTAGTGTGTAGGAATGTTCAGTACAATCATTACCCAATACGCAGATAATGTATTCTGTGATAGCAATTCGCTTATTATCGTAAACTTTCTTAATTTCTATTGAACGGTTAGGTCCTCTAATGGAGTAATATTGGAGCAAAGCACATTTCAACAGTTCAAAGGTTGCCAGGTCTGCATCGATGACGAGATTTCCCCTCTTATGGTGAATTTCAAGTGAAATGTTCCTTCTTGCGGCCTTCAGCTTCTTGATAAGGGCAGACTCGACGTTCAAGGTATAAGGTCGTGCTTCAGTATCTACGGTTGGAGATTCAAGGGGTCCTGCTGGAATAGCAAGCGAAGCCATGATATAGCGACTAAAAGGAATAATGAGGTCAAATACTATTAGTAGTCTGTATATAAAAGCTTTGGGCACTTGCAGATTTATGTTGCTAAGTTTATCATGTGGGACCAGGGACTTCTTGGCTGCTTCCTGTTTGATTTTGCACCGTAGACGCTGCGAGATTTCTAGAGCAGCAATATTAGCCGAGTTCTTTTACCATTGTTTCTTGCACTTTCTAATCATGGGATAAATGCGAATAAGCGGCTAGGTACTACACAAAACACTGGTACCACGACACAGGACACACAATAAATATCGGGCAGACAGGCGTAAAAGTTTCTTATGAGTTGCAGTTGAGATTTACGGCTTTCAATTAGAATGTGACGCGCAACACAACAGATGTCAGGCAGATATATGGATGCGAAAGTTTCTAAAATACTTTAAGAAGTCTTCAGTTAAAAGTGTCAGCATTAAGATTCAAAATGGTTGCCTCTTATAATTTCTATTATTTCTAGGCCTTTCTATAAGGTAAACACGTGTGGTCTAAGAACTGTCTATACCACTTTGCACACATAAAAAGCATACATAAAGCACATAAAGAACATACAACACAGTTTTGCAAACGATGAAGGCACAAATCTACTGGAATACTCTAAAGTTTATCTATAAACACATTTCGTGGCGTGGTTCAAGATGGCCGCCTTTTATAGATTCTGGGGTTTTCTGTAAATTAAGCACATGTGGTCTAAAATCTGTTTCTGCCGTTCATCACACATAAAAGCACACATAAAACATATAAAACACAGTTTGCAAACAGTTAAGACACAATCTAAGACGATAAAACACCATAAAATAACTGTTTTCTTTCATTCACAGTTTTTTAACACGTGGGCGCCATGACGAACAAAGGACGAAGATTAAAATCATAAAAATATTCCTAATAGGGAGGGGAAATCACACGAATTTGTTTTCCGTTGCTATTATGTTGTTCGCAGCTGTCATCCACCTGTTAAAAAGTCACTTACACCACAAAAAAATGTCTTAAAATTATATTTAAAAAGTCATAAAAGACAAGATGTAAAAAAAAACACGTCCGTTCAACACCGCCACCTATCGGAAGGCTATTTTGGAGGCTAAACAAAAAAATGCATCGCTTCATGATACTTACCGATAATTTGAAAACCTCCGTAGTTCCGTTAAATATGTTGTTAAAAAGCATTAAATTTGACAAAGAAAATTTCAAACACTGCAGTTACATTAATTAAAGTATTAACAAAAGGATACAACTTCATACAGAGAGAAATTGTCTGCATTGGAGGCGGCCAGGTACAAAGGTCTGGATGCCTACAATCAGTTTATAAATGGTTGGGTCCGAGAGCGATGTGCCATTGTATGTGACGGAAATACTGTAATAAGTGCAAAAGTTATGCATTAACAGAGACTTAGTGAGACTCCACTTAGACCATGGCTAATCTGTGCAAAAGATGGAAGAATTCTTGGGGAGCACTGTAACTGCATGGCCGGATTGGGTGAGGCATGTACCCATATAGCTGCGCTTCTCTATGCTATTGAAACAACTGTTAAAATTCGTTATTCAAAAACATTTACAGAGGAAAAGGCGTATTGGCTGCTGCCATCTGCCCTGAAGAAGGTATCATACAAAGAAATTTAAGATATAGATTTCACGGCAGCAAAGACAGCAAAGCAAAATTTCAGGAGCGCACTAGAGGAGAAAGCTTGTGACACAGTCACCCTTAAGACACCAACTCCTAGAACGCCAGTTCCTAGAACTCCAGCATCAAAAGTACGGGACAACAAAGTTCCAGAAGCTTCTGATGAAGATATTTACCAGTTGTTAAAAACTCTTGCAGAAGCTGGGTAAAAAGCAGCAATTTTGTCAATCACTGAACCTTACTGTGATAAGTTTGTGCCAAAGGCAATATCGCAGGACTTTCCAGCAGTTCTATCGGACTTAGAAAATGACAAATGCTTAGAAATGAATTACTTTGAATTGGTTGAACATTGCAAACAAATGGACTTGAAATGTTCTAAGGCTGTGCTGTGCGATTGAATTTGCTACCAGAGAACAGCGGAACAACAAACTATGGCACCAATTTAGAGCCGGTCGGATAACAGCATCACGGGCAAGGCAGGTTTGTGTAACAAGTAAAGCTGCTCCATCACAAAGCCTCATAAAGAGCATTTGCGATCCAGGTATTGCCAATGTGGAAACTCCAGCCAGCAAATGGGGTAAAGATAATGAATCTGAAGCCAAGGAGCAGTTCATTTCTGCTATGGAAGCCCTGCACGAAAATTGTCGAGTTGAGGATGTTGGTTAAGTGATATCAGATGAAAAGCAGTTTATTGGTGCGTCACCAGACGGCATTGTGACCTGCGACTGCTGTGACCAGGCTACGCTAGAAATTAAATGCCCCTATAGTTGTCGAGACAATGTGTTAGAAGGTTTGGATTACTTAGTTGCGAATGACGGCGTGAAAACTTTAACAAAGGATCACGACTACTTCTACCAGATACAGACTCAGTTGGGCTGCACTGGCATGGAGCGGGCATACTTTGTTGTATGGACAGCACTGGATCTTCATGTGGAAGAAATTGAATTTTGTCAGGTCACATGGGACAAAATTTGTGCAGAATCCGAGATTTTGTTCAAGACTGCCATTCTCCCAGAGCTAGTTGGGAAGTTTTATTCCAGACCCCCAAAGTCTTGCAATCTATATCTTTAAATACCATTGTCAACAACAATGAGTCGATTGACAACAGTGAAAATGTGGCTGAAGACGAATCTTTCTGCTACTGTGAACAGGGGGAGTTTGGGACCATGATATGTTGTGACAACAATATGCGTGTTCCATAGGTTGGTTCCACTACCAGTGTGTTAACGTAGAGAGTAAACCGAAAGGAAAATGGTATTGTCCTGACTGTAGGAAACTTCAGCAATTCAGTCGGTGCGGAAAGAAAAGGAAATGTACAGAGTAAAATAATTGTATATAAACTGTTGCTTGAAAAGAATCTTATGTGTGATTTTTATTTAATGACGCCTAAAATGTTACAAATTCCGAACATTGTTAATATTTAAAGTTTACTGAAAGTGTAAATTTGTTAAAATATTATTTGGCTATGTTTTAATATTGCAAATGTGAAATATGTACGCTGCATATGTATATTCTTGGGAGTTAAGAATCAACAAGAGCAATAAGCAGATTGTAACAGTATATTTTTATTTGAATTCATTGTTTTGTTGTTTCAAAGTTGTTTGTGTAACATTAAATCTTGCGAACGAGACCGCACTACCACACCTGGATACAACAGTTCAGTTCGAAAATGGTTTTGATCGGTAAAAAAAACATTGCCGCCAGGGGGGGGGTCTTTTTCCTTATATTCATATAGTAAAAAAGCTTTAGAACACTCTAGAAGTCACATTTTTTGCATAATCATCATGAAATTTGGTCAAAACATTAGTTATGTGGATGTCTCGGACGAGTTTGAAAATGGTCTTGATCAGTGAAAAAACATGGCCGCCATGGGGTGGGGCAGTTTTCTTTATATGTATATAGTGAAAACGTGTGAACAGTCTAGAAGACACATTTTTTTGCCCAATATTCATGAAATTTGGACATATCTTAAAAGAGTTCAAAAATGGTTTAGGTCTGTTAAAAAAGCATGGCCGCCAGGAGGGAAGGGGGGGGGGGATTTGTTGTTCATTCTTCATGAAACTTGGTTAGAACATTTGTTCCATTGATATCTTGGGCTGCAAAGAACAGGTCATTTCTTTTTATCTCAGGTGAGCGACTTTGGGTGCCCTCTTGTTATAATAACTGCCCGTTTTTTAATGGAATAAAGCCTGAGGATCGCATTTTAAGTTCATATGGTGTTCTTCATTTAACTTGCTATTATGATTTTATGCGCAAGAAAATACAGAAATTAAAAGAAGCAAATACAACAACATATGCACATGGAAGTTCAAAAAATGAAAATCAACACTTTGGCTACTTTTTAATATTAATTGAAAATAATTTGTTAATGAGGCATATAAGTTTTTTTACGTTTATTGACTGTTATATTTTTCTAGTTTAACATTTGAAGGCTCTTTGTTCTCTTTCCATTTACATGTTAACTAAGGCGAGGTCAGTGTTTGACAGGTCGATCGTTTCGTGTTGAAAGGCAATGCCTATTTACCCTATGCCTCTGGCAGGTATATGTAGTGATATACACGTTTAAAATAGCACGGTATAGCAGAATGAAATACACGTAAAATAATAAATACTAGTACACATGGACATTTTGAGTCACGACGCAGTTTGTTCTTCCACCTATAACAATATTTATAGTTTATACATTGGAGTCATCTGATTAAAAACAAAGCTCGATTTCACAATCTCTTAACAATAGGCAACACGTTTCCTATGTAAATATGGACATGAATACAATGTATTAAATCACGGGCGCCACATCTTTTTGGTGATGCATTAATAAATCAGCCAATGCTTCTTCCGAGGTGGTGCTATGAACCGAACGTTTGGAAATTTCAACGATAATTTTACATGGTAGGTAGATATCATGTTTTTCAACATATTTCGCAATAGTTTAAAAATCAGGCAATGTAATGCGATTGAGCGAAGATTAATTGATCAACTATTGTACAGACACGTACAATAAGTTGTGCCATGGTGGAGTTTTTGAAAGCAAATTGATATTTTTTGCCTGTGAGACGAGAACATGCTACCAGCTTGACACCCTATTGACATCAAACGATTGCGCTCAACATATACTAGTTTTTTCGTGCACAAACCCATTTGCCTCTTTCAAATCTAACAGATAATTTTGTATTTTTCTAAAAGAGATGGAGCGAATGCCAAGGCGGTGGCGCTAAATACATAAGGTGGCACCAATGCACGATATATGAATGATCACATGACTAACATTAGCTACATTATGTTCCTTTTCAATTTAATTTTTCAACGTCTATAACTAAACCCAAATATGTATAGAAGATATACATATTCTATATAAAAAAGATGTCAATATATAAGTAACCAACTCAATTAAGATGTCAGCAACCTGAATAAAAAATATTGTACGATATAAACCCAAAATATGTAATACGTATAATCCAATAACAAAATTATCAACATTCTCAAAATATTTTTTTCTACAATAAATGTGTTTATACAGTAAGATAATTTAAGAAATAATCAAAAGATGTTATTTCTGCTTGAAACGATGAGATTTGTCCCCTAATCAAAATGCTTATTTCACTAAAAGGCAAAGGTGAACGAATTATAATTAGGCTAAAAAATGTCGCTTGTCCCCACTTACAATTATTTTTTTAGGATAGCTCGGTCTTTTATCGTAAACCATTTTTTTCTACTCAAGTTACTTTCCAGTTTTATAGCATATTAAATGACAGAAATCATCAAAATCATTTTGCAACACATGCTTCTTCATTATTTTGAAACTTTGCTTTTCGATTACATGTATATTGCAGTATCATCGAATTAAGAAAAAAAATCGAGCATGCAACCTGGAATACCCCTCAAGGACGGTCGGTAACGAAAATAAAAAACAGCGGAAAGTGTGCATTGGCGCCACCTCCTGTCATAAACCCCACCTCCTTGGCATCTTTACGAAAAAAAAACAATTTTATCTATTAGATCGACTAGTGGCCAATGTTTTGTGAATGTACCAACCTGTGCATGTTCAAAGCAGTGGTTTGGTGTCGTTGTCGTTTTCATTTGTTTGAAATGTCCTCGTCACACAGGCAAAACACATCGATTTGCTGTCAATAACTCCACCATTACGCAACTAATAAAGGTCGCCACGTTTCTAAATGGGTTGTGAGTATGTGTTTCTGTACATTTGTGGATAAATTTATCGTTGCGGAATCGCACTAAATTGCCCGATTTGTTTTAATAATGCGAAATATGTTGAATCTTACTCACCAGTCACTCTGTAGAATTAGCGGTGAATTTTCAAAACATGCGGTCCTTAGTGCCACCTCGGAAGTAGAAATGGCTCATTTATTAATGCAACGCAAAAAGAGGTGGCGCATGTGATTAACGGCCATGTTAAATACCTGTATACCATACATTACAGATAAACTAAATAATTTTTCGTCAATTTTATCAATTCTTGAAACTGATAATGACATTAAAACACTCCGGATGTCATACTCTTTTTGTCCATTCGTATTCCTTACACTACCATTATATTGGCCTAATTCAATTACGTCATAAAAAAGAGTTGTATCCTGTTCGGAAAAAATCGAGTTTATGCAATACTTTATGTTAAATTAGGTATTAGGGGCCTTTTCACAGATGTTAGCATGTATTTAAGTTTTTCATTAAATGCTTTACATGTATATTGATAAATGTAAACATTGGATCTAAAAAGCTACAGTAAAAAAAAAACAAGAATGAAATTAAAGAAAGAGAAAAGTAATCCATAACTGGGCTCGAACCACTTACCCTTGGAGTAAAAGTCAATCGCTTAGACCATTCGGTCATCCGTGCTCATACAATGATTGATGTATTTTATACTTTATATAAGCAATCCTCGTATTATCACAAAATATAACTACACCAACAAAACTTTCCAAATTATTCAATCGTTTCGCGTTGCAATTCTTAATAATTTGCAGGTTTTTAAATCGTCAAAAGATGCAAGTAATAGATATTTTAGAGCATGGTAAATGTACAGTATTACTCACACATATCTTTACTACAACGAAAATCTGCGAAACTGAAACATTTTTTTCAAAGTTGTCACTTTATCAAATCGTGAAAAGGCTCCTTTAAACTGGATTTTAAGTGTGATATCTTAATTTAAAGCAAAATAAACCCTAAGCCAACTGTGTCGTCTAGTGCAATAAACAACATATGTTACAAATATGTATTGGTCTGATATATAATATGCAAATTTAAATATCATCGATCAGTTGGAGAAAACAACATATATCGATACATTTGAAAACCATATCATAGATCTATCCGTTTTTGTAAATTATCGGCTGAGCAGCATCTGGGACCTCTATTTCAATGAAGACACTTGTGAATTTACAATGAAGCCGAGGATCGGACATAATGGCTGCAAAGCAAAGTCTTTTTTATTTGGCTAAATGATGAAACTTGGTAGTGAACAGAAGTTTTATGGATTTAAATATTGTGCACTTTCTCTGGACGTAATACATTACAGATATGATTCCAAGGTCAGTACGCGGTTTTCCTGTCTTGATACCTTTCATGAAAGCCAGGATAGGCATTCGAAACTTGCCAATTGCGATTTACCCATTTATGCCTAGTGGACTTTCCATCCTTCTAAATTGGATCAATTTATTTCCAAAATTAAAGATGTCTAGTATATTTATTTCTATATTTAGAATATGTCTTACAGAAATTCCTTTAAGCAAACAGCGCAGACCCTGATGAGACGCCGCATCATGCGGCGTCTCATCTGGGTCTACGCTGTTTGCCAATGCCTTTTTTTTCTAGACGCTAGGCATAAATGGGTTAACCTTTGTTTTTAATTGAATTATTTATAAATGAGCCGTGCTTTGTAAAAAGGGGTTTAATGCATGTGCGTAATGTGTCGCCCCATATGAGCCTGTGCAGTCCGCACAGGCTAATCAGGGACGACACTTTCCGCTTTTATGATATTTTTCGTTAACGGAAAGTCTCTTAGCAAAATCCACTTCAGGCCTTAAGTGGCGTCCCTTATTAGCCTGTGCGGACTGCAAATGCTAATCTGGGACGACACTTTACGCACATGTATTAAAGCCCTAATTTACAGGGCGCGGCCCAAATGTAAATTATCAATCTGTCTTTTCAAAATCCCCCAAATATCTTTTAAAAGATATTTATTGTTCTAAAGTTTATCAGTTTTCAAACGATTAAAAGAATGTTTCGTGAGAATGAGCATGATAATGTTAAACATTCTTTGAATTTATCTACTTAGATTTAGATCTGTTATAAGCAAACCCTTGCAGGAATCGGAACAACTTGTACTGCATAGCCATCGTATTGTAAACTTGGACGTGTGTTTCTTGGAGTACGAGTGACCCTGACAGACAAACAGTAGATGTTCGTTAGAAGTACCATGTTGGAAGTGAAGTTGAAGAAGTGGACCATTAATATATATGCGTATTGTTAACACAGTAAGTGAAAGAGTCGAAAACTGTCAGTTAGTTAGTAAATTAGTAAACTAATAAATGAAAATCAGATTGTTCTGCTCATGTTGAATCGGCTTACTGTTAACAAGTTAGGTAAGAATTGCCGGCTTAGTATTTTTAGTTACATATTTTTTTTTAAGTGACACATAGTACATACATATAATAGTTATTATATACAATTTCAAATCAAACAGTACTACCCAGCCATGCAAATGGCTTACGAGTCACTAATTAGACATGGACAGTGTAGCCGTCTAATGTCTGTTAAGTATACGGGATAAACTATGTTTGGCGTTTAAGCCCCAGTCCCATATAAGCACGGATGGACACGGCAGTCCCGGATCTTCCTGGATTTCCCTGGATCAAGTAGCTTTTGGGGATTTTTGAGCGTCGACGGTCTTCCAAAGACTATCACCCCGATGACAACACGGCATCCATATGGACCAGACCCGGCAGCAACACGCCATCAACACGGCGCCCACGCGGAATGTCCCGGACATGCACGACAGGGCTACGGACCTACACGTCCGAGACACGGATAAACACGGACGAACACGGCATTTACACGGACCATCACGGACCTTATCGACAACGACACGGACGAACAAGATATCTATACGGACCAAATCCGATCTTCGCCGGATCGACAATAATTTGTATAAAAGCAGGTTGATTTTCGGTGATTCCATCATTCAGCAATCAAATATCGAAGGTGTAAACTCGTATACATATATAGAGCGTCAAAATTCCACCTAAAATGAAGCGTATTACCAAACTGAGCCTTTCAGGCACAAGCAGCATCTGCCATGGATGAAAAACATCACTAAAAAGGAGAAACAAGCTCGAGGCCCCGATCAAGCTTGCCATTACATTTACAAGTAGATCAACAACCATCAACACCACCCACAGAAACTGACACCTAAAGAAGAAGACGTCCCTCGTCCTTTCAGAAGAATGAGGACATCATGGCCGATTGGCTCAATGAGAACCCAATGTTGAACAAGAAATGAATTGCTGCAGAATTTAACCCAAATCAATCTGTAGTCGACGTCGATCAAGGCCATGAGGATTATGAAATGCTAGTAGTTGTAGTGCAAGGAGCTACCACACCGAGGACTATGCACGGCGATGTGCTTCCCGTCCAAAACAACTACATAGTAATGCAACTGTTGTAGGTCGCCAAACTGCTTGCCGATGCTCATCTACTTATATGGCGTTTCAAGGACAGGACATTGGTTTCTAAGCAAATTCTACAATAACACATTGCAGACCTGAAAGATGACATTGGAGATGGTGCTGTGTGCGACCTGAAAGCCATGCATCAGACAGTGGTAACTGTTCCAAATGTTAGCAAAACTTAATGCCAGCTGTCAAATGCTTCTGCAGTTTAACTTCTTCGGTTTGATTATTTGCTCAATACGTTTCAGGATCTTTTGGTATATCTGATAGCCTATGTGCACGATAAGTCTTTTGCTGCGTTTTTTCTATCGGTCGTAAGTAATCAACCAGGCCTGGTCGTCTTGCAAGCCATTTTCTGACCCAGATGGTTCTCCTTTTCATTCAAGTCACTGGTTTAGATAAATATGTTTCGCGAATTTTCTATTTCTCTTTCGTAGCTTCGCTTTAACAATCAGGATACTTCAACCTGAGATATGTGTAGTAGAAGCTGGCATCTCATGACCATTAGCTTGTCAGTCGTCATCTCATCGCCCATGTTGCATCGTCGTAGCACAGCCGTACAACTGCCGTCACGGTCCTTGAAGGACATGGGTCTGAACTGTGTTCCCGGACTGTCAAGGACGCACACGGACAACCAAGGCATAAATACGGTTATCCTCGAACCCTATACGGCTGTCTCCGGACCCCTCACGGCAGCTACACGGACCATCCCGGATGGTGTTTACATCCCGAATCGTCACGGATCAACATGGCAGTTTTGAACTTCCCAAAACTGCCGTGTTGGCCTCCCGGAGCGCCAAGGACATTCCCAAGTCCTACACGGATCCACACGGAGCTACACTGCGGCTACACGGTTCACATGCCGGATCATCCCGGATATAAACCGTGTTGATCCGGCATTTTTATGGGACTGGGGCTTTACTATGTTGTTAAGTTTGCATCCAATAGGAGGAACCATTGTCTTGGGTGTCAAAATAACGTAGAAACCATTGTCCTGGTTGTCAAAATAACGAAGGAACCATTGTCTTGGTTGGCAAAATAACGTAGGAACCAATGTTCTGCTTGTCAAAATAACGTAGGGACCATTGTCCAGGTTGACATAAGAACGTTGGAACGATTGTCCGGGTGGTCCAACTAGCGTAGGAACCATTGTTCGGTTTTTCAAATTAACGTAGGAACCATTGTCCGGGTTGTCAAAATAACGTAGGAATTATTGTCCTGGTTGTCAATGTAACGTAGAAACCACTGTCCGGGTTGTCAAAATAACGTTGGCAACATTGTTCTGGTTGTCAAATTAACGTAGGCACCATTGTCCTGGTTGTCAAAATAATGTAGGAACCATTGTCCGTTTTGTCAAAAAAATGTAGGAACCACTGTCCTTGTTGTCAAAATGATGTAGAAACCATTGTCCTGGTTGTCAAAATAACGTAAGAACCATTGTCCGGGTTGTCGAAATAACGTTGGAACCATTGTCCGGGTTGTCAACATAATGTAGGAATCATTGCCCGGGTTGTCAAAATAACGTAGGAACCATTGACAGGGTTGTCAAAATAACGTATGAACCATTGTTCGGGTTGCCAAAATAATGTAGAACTATTGAGATATTTTGTGGTAAAAAATAGAAGCAAAATCTTTGCTGGTCGAACACAAACAATGGATTTCTTGTATAACTTGCGAATGATGATGGTGTAATGCGTAAGACTGTTGTTGTCTCGAATTTGTTACATTCAACGTGTATCCCTGCTAATTCAAACGGGATTTTATGACATAATGCGCGAAAATGTGTAACCTGAATAATGATCGTCCATTCGTCCGTTCAAGCCGGTTTATGATGAGCCATTTTATGCCTGAGACCTGACACATTTGACCCAAACTGTCCCTAAGACCGACTCATACAACATGAACCGTGTGCATTTTGAATTATGAGGTAGTCTCGCTCCTGATACAGCATTATATGTGTTGCGTTTTGAGAAAACTGGGCATAAATGCATGCGCGTAAAGTGTCGTCCCAGATTAGCCTGTGCAATCCGCACAGGCTAATCAGGGACGACACTTTCCGCCTAAACAAGACTTTTGGTAAGAAGGGACTTCCTTTAAATGAAAAATACAATAAAAGCGGAAAGTGTCGTCCCTGACTGCACATGCTAATCTGGGACAACACTTGACGCACATGCATTATGCCCAGTTTTTTTTCAGAACGCGACACATATACGGACACGGAGTGGGTCCAGGCACTCCTATCTAATCAATTATATAGACTCACGAAAGTTTGGACGAATGATACATGTTAGCTGCATATTTCAGCTGTTAAATGTTTAATGAAAGATGTCAATTCTAGCATGGTCTTACTTTTTACACAACCTGCCCGTTATGATGACTACCAACCAAGCTCACCGGACCGGCGATTGGACCATGGTAAGCTTGTTGAGAAGCGAATAAACCCTTGACGTTCCCGAGTTAACGTTTCATGGGCGCGACTAATTCAAGATTATTTTCCGTCATGCCTCGTATTCAAAAAAGCCCCAATGTCCTATCAAGATAGACCGTGTGTTTATATTTATAGATAGATAGATTTATTTTGGAGATACAAACACACAATGCATTAAAACAACATGTTCATAAAACAATATGAAGTAAAAAAAAAAACAATCATAATTGAAAAGTACATGCATAGAAAGCACAATGGCATGCACACCAACGCCAATGATTACACAAAAAACAGCAATATCCCTTATTTCCATTGTGGTCCTTGTTGTTGGTGGCACACCATAGAGAGGCACTAGTAATAAAATAATACTAAATACTATATTAATAATAATAAATACATGAAATATAATACTGAGATTCACATCAATGAACAAAACATTAATACCACATTGTAGCTTTGCAGACATGTACTATCACAGTATTATTGAGTAGCACCTTCAAGCAGAAAACATCAAACGTATCAATTATGATCATCATATCACAGATTTAATTTGGATGGATTAAAAATTTAAAGGTTACTACAACAAACATCAATTAAAAGTTCCAATAAGTATGCATGTAGTATAAATCCGAACTGATAAGACATTGGGTAAAGGAAAATGTATAAAAATTTCAGCAGAGCATAGTAACTTAAGAGTATTTTTTTTGTATGGGAAGTCATCAAACTTAATTCTATACTGTCAGAATTGAATTTGCGTTTAGGTCACAAACAAAAACTCAGAATTATGTGTAACTTTCCAGAATGGCAAGTAGAGGAATTGAACTGAATTTCACACGTTTCTAAGAACTTTTTTGCGCGGGTGTGTGTTAATTGAAAAGCAACTAGTTCGATTTACCGGTAGAGCCTGTACATATTGTATAATAACCCATCGGGAATTCGACGAAGTGCTCAGATACAGGGAGATAAAACATGGCTTTGATATACTTTCGTTAATGCGATTTAAATACTTAGGTATTTACGTGAGAAACAGGTTCTCTCTTGTAAGCTTTTTTTGTCGACGCAGTTGTGAGTAATTAAACGGTACACAAAACTTTGCTTTACGATGCTGCGTATTGGAGTTTACATTCATGCCGTTACGATGGCCGATTTTTTTTCTACGGGTCGCACAATGGTGTCATACTCGGACTTCTTGGGACGGCATTGTATCCCGGGCATTGTTCCGAACCTAATTTCAACCAAGCTACATGCATTCGTCAATGAGGCAAATGTCTTCTATTCTGTAAATCTAGTCGCACGCATTCAGGAGAAGCTTTCAATTTTATTTCCACGATTTTATTATTTTGTATTTTTCCACTCATATTAAAGGAACGATATATTTTTTGGACTACAACCAAACAATCAACGGTCTCTAAAATTTGTAAAGTAGCGATTTATGAAATCTGTTATAAATATTTTTTGCGTTGCTGTTTTGTAAATAAACCGTAGTTATTTAAATATGAGTACATAAATGCATCTTTCCGTGAAAATACACTTGAGTTTGCCACTGTGTATACAAGTTAGCCTTTCACAATAGCCTAACTTTGCAAAAGCGTTAAACACTCTTTTACACAAAATATGATCGAAATTAAAGTCAGTGAAAATGTAAAATAAAAAAGAAAGGTCTACAATATTGCATCTACACGCATGGGGATTGTCCCTTTAAAGTACTCCGGGCATCTGCAAAAACGTTAAGCTATACGTAGGTTCTGATAAAACTGGCGTCAGTGCGTTCTGGGGTAGCGGACATATATAGAAAGTGAAATCATCTGGCTATCCGCGGGAGATTTGTCTGGTTCCCAGTTCAATAGAAGCGTCCTGCCCGTGCGTTTGTCAGAACTGTTTATTTTGGATTATAAATCGGTAGTAACTTTCGTGTGAAGGGAACGTGTGTTGAGAGATAAACTAAAACAAAAGGTATATGTATAATGTACCTTGGTTTACACTTAAACATTTATTTACATTAAGTATTGAATGTGTTTATCTATTTAAAAGCACTTTGTATTCATGTGTTACCGTATATACAATACAAAGTTGAGGGTTTAATTTTCTCCGTGTAAATGCGATTTGATGACTTCAAAAATATATTCACATCTTAAATGAAATTAAGATGCTCCAAAGCTGCTGTTTGAATACAACCCTAGTCGTTCTTTAAACCCATTTATGCCTAGCGTCTAAAAAAAGGCCTTGGCAAACAGCGTAGACCCAGATGAGACGCCGCATGATGCGGCGTCTCATCAGGGTCCTGCGCTGTTTGCTGAAAGGAATTTCTGTAAGACATATTTTAAATATAAAAAATAATATTCTAGACATCCCTAATTTTGGGAAATAAATTGATCCAATTTAAAAGGATGGGAGAGTCCACTAGGCATAAATGGGTTAACACAAAATTTGTTACGCTCGAAATTCAGAACTCTCCGTTATTTTTGGTGCATATTGTCAATAAAGAGAAATTACTCTCGACACAAGACTGCATCCCCTCGCAACGCGATTTGCGGTTCTCGAGATGAAATGTATGATCATTCAGTGCCAAATTGTTAACGGGAATCGGTGTGAAAGTATTAGCGAACTACGTAGTTGCTGTAATAATCATAATCGGCTGATATTAATTGATATTAGCAATAACCTGGCTTTTGACAACCTTGGCAATTGGCGTTCTTGGTACGGGTTTCCGAACCAATGAGTCAGTTGCCGTTAGTAAATACCTGGATGTTTGTTGGGACTAGTCTTTGTTCAAGAACTGGATACATTTCATGATATTAGTTGTGTATTACGTCTCGGAAAGCTTTATTGTTTAAATATAGTACTTCTGTTGTTGAGACAGTGTAAGATATAACAGTGGTTAGTACATGGTATTGCAAAAATGTAAGATTCCAAAATTACAGTGCTTTAGTACAATTCGACGGAAAATCAGTATACAGTTTTACAATGATTTGGATTGTATAAAGTTTTAATAAACTATTTAAAAAGGTTCTTGCCAATTTTAAACAATATAAAATGTCATACAATTGTGTTTGATTGAAATAACAAAATAATTGTGCATAAGTAAATTGCATCATTTTCTGGAATGGAGATCTGAAATCCAACGTTGTCGTTGCTAAGGAACGCTCGTCGTCATGGATACCGCAATGTCATGGAAGCGTCTGCTGCCCCTGATGATAGTGGTGACGGTGTATCTGTGTCTTGGGGCGCTTGTTTTCCAGTTCATCGAGGGGAAGCCGGAACTGCAGAGAAGGGAGGATCTGCGAAACCTTATCCGAACATTCATAGGTTTGTTTGATTACATTTGCTTGGTCATTTTGTCGCTCATTCGGATCTTTATTTGTTTGGATTTTTTCGCCGCATTTTGAAGTATGCCAGTCATACAACGGTAGTCAGAAAACTGTGATGCCTTAGTGTTTAAAACTACTTGTATTTTAAGCTGTTTAGTTTGGGAGCATTTATTTTCTAAATTTACCATATGCGCTACCTAATTTACGGGCAAAAACCTTGTTTAATACCTTTATAGGGTGATATATTAAATAAAGCTACCACCGAATGTTCAGAATATTTACAAACTTGTTGTTCCATTTATTTATATCTTAACTCATTTATACCTAGCCTCTAGAAAAAGGCCTTGGCAAACAGCGTAGACCCAGATGAGACGCCGCATGATGCGGCCGTCTCATCAGGGTCTGCGCTGTTTGCTTAAAGGAATTTCTGTAAGAAATATTATAAATATAGAAATAAATATTCTAGACATCTCTAATTTTGGGAAATAAATTGATCCAATTAGAAGGATGGGAGCGTCCACTAGCATAAATGGGTTAAATTGCAACACCATTAGGATTCTGAGTTCATCCTCATTCATTGTGCGTGTATCTCCCCCGCCAACACCAAGTATTGGTTCTTCATAGGAAATACATGCACATATTTTTGTTGTCATTATGCATAAACTTTCGATGCGATGATGAATTAATTATAAAAATACTGTTTAATTACTAGTATAGTCTAGTATATACCTTCAACAAATTATAATCCTGTATTTACTTATGTTAGTAAATGAACAAGACATCACCTATTGAACTATGTTTCTGCATATGCATGTATCTTAGTGTATATAGTTATGTACAGTATCATATAAATATGAATATATATTAATATGGGTCGTGTTTTGAGAAAAACTGGACATAATGCATGTGCGTAAAGTGTCGTCCCTGATTAGCACTGTACAGTCTGCACAGGCTAATCAGGGACGACACTTTCCGCTTGTATGACATTTTTTCGTTTAAATTAAGTCTCTTCTTATCAAAAATCCAATTTAAGTGGAAAGTGTCGTCCCTGATTAGCCTGTGCGGACTGCACATGCATTATGCCCAGTTTTCTCAGAACGCGACTCATATGGTTTACAAGTAATTAACATTCAACTGAACACTTCAGTCGCTTAAACAATTTGGAACCAATTGGTGACTCAGTTGTATAGTCCGGCAAGTTGATTGTTCACTGTCCAGCATTTCAATTCAGGCATCAGAAACAAAATTGTGTTGTCTGGTACTTGCAAGTCAGTTTTCCTGGACTGCTGTCTGGAAGGTTGGGTCAGTTGTCTGCCAATTTACTTTATTTTTATTACTTGTCTGAACGACAGTTGTTTTCAATGAGAGTCATTTGCGCTTCCCTGAAATACCAGATTTCCTTAATAATCTAGATTCTATGTAACAATACATAGGCTCAGTACAGACTAAGAAAGTCGGGTGTCTATTACAACTTGTTGTTCGTAAAGACTAAGAAAGTCGGGGTCTCTTTTCCAAACTATTAAAGTCCTGCTTTATGCTTGCCCATATATAAATAAAATATACAAACATTTTTTGTATATCTCAAGTGCTATGATAATTGGTGACATTGATAGACATAAAACTTTCGTAAAATGATCAATATATCTATAATTTTGTTATATTGAAAGAACTGAAAGCGCTTTTAAAGGGCCTTTTCCAACGGTTGACCGTTTTTTTTCCTAGTACCAGAGTTTCAGCTTGCCAAGTACATTGAATAAATTTCCTTCTGATAGGTACACCAGACTCAGAGTATATTTATTGGGATAATGCTCAAAATATAGAACGAATCGTGATTCCTTGCTCCCACATACATGTTTTTTCATTTTATCCAGCTAAGCTGGTTCCAGTCAAATCTCTGTGCGGAGGTTGAGTGACCCAGTGTGTATTGCGTCATTAAACAAAATGACAAATTAATTTAGAAGTTCAATCCCGGGATCCGGCACGAACGGAACAGTTCGGCGGCTGACAATTTTTTTCAGTCAGGTTAATAATATAATAAAGCTTTATTTTATGTAGACATTTTAAATCCATTTTACTACAATTGGGCATTTTTATTAAAATTATTGGATGCCGCGTGGTGACAACGTTAATAAAACTTTCTTACATCACTTAAATATCTTATAAAAAATACACGCGTTTTTATATTACCAAATAAATGCAAACAACACATCTATTATCCATGTATTTTTATGGTTGTCTATCATAGGCCCTAAGTACTATCCCTACCACATATAGAGCGCGAAGCGCGACACACGTATTATTGATTGTAACAATGAGTTGCGATAAAGGAAGCAGCCGCTTATAAGGAGGAGCTGTGTCCCAGCAACCCGTTTCCCTAGAGTCAAACACTCCTCGGAGTTTGTTTTTTTTAAGAACCACATATAGAGCGCGAAGCGCGACACGTATTACTATCCAGGAGGTATTGGCCCTTTAGCATTATCCGACCTTACGTCAATGGTTATCTTCCTTAGAATTTGAGAAATTTTGAAATCGTTGTTCGAAGGCCAAATTTTCAACCGATTGTTCCCAAACTTGCACAGTTTTTTTTTATCAATGAGGACCCAACCCAAACTCTATTGAGCAATATCGGACCATAAATCCAGAATTATGTCTCTTTGAATTTAAAATAAAGTGAAAAACTGCTTGGTAGGTGATTATGTCAACATTTTTCATCAGATTCTTTCCAAACTTATAGTGTATTCATATCAATGAGCATTTTTACCTCATTTAAAATGAGGAACATCGGGACAATAAGTCCAGAATTTTTTCTATTAATTTGACAAAATAAACAATTTCCACTTGTTAAAAAGATTTCACAACTTTCGTCTGAATCTTTCCAACTTGTTAAGTGTTTTTATATCAGTATTACTCGAACCCTAATGAAAATGATGATATCGGAGCAATAAATCTATTTTGATCTTTTACTGAATTCAAAGTATTGTGAAATGCAGATTCTTTATGCAATTTACAGTTTTCATTCAATTTTTTTCAAACTTTTACAGTGTTTCATATCAATGAGTACTCAACCCCTATCGTAAATGAGCAACGTAAGAATAAGTTCAGAATCATCTCCCCTTGAAGTTGAGAAAAATATGAAATACGCTTACAAGATGAAGCAGATTTTTTAAAACCTACACAGTTTTGTTCCATTAATGAAAACTGCACAAACGGATGACCAGTAAAAAAAGGAAACCAATGTAAATTAAATGAACTATGAAATATTTGGGGGTTACAACGCAAAATCATAGATAATGGTTTTTTGGGGTTTAACACAA